>NC_086098.1:194070194-194373224 GCF_963921235.1 Mobula hypostoma
CAAAGGCCTGCCTAATTGACAAATGTTGACACGATCATCTCTTGTGGGTCCTGCTGGGCCTCAGAATGACTCCAAGAGTGGATCTGCAGTCCTCCACAACTGAATTGGTTTACGGGCAGCCACTACGGATGCTGAGTGATTTTATTCCTGATGGTACGACTGCCAGTTTGGTGTCTCATCAGCACTCCACCCTCCTGAGTAAACTCAATTCTTTTGCACCTATTCCACCTACTCCGACTCCCATAATGACGTGCCAAACTCTTGGTTTCCAGTTGACCCACGTTCTACCTCGTTCATTTTTGTCCACCATGATGCACATCAACAACACCTTAGGCTCCCTTACAATGGCTCATTCCGCAGTTTGGAACAGAGCTAAAAGACCTTTATTGTAGATAGGAAGGGTATGCATGAATAAGCCATAGGGACTTGTTGTTACTCCAATCAAGCCACATGGAACTTGAGCCAGGAGGCTCGTATGAGTTCTAGACAGACTCACAATACCGGTCTAGGTGAATTCTGGGGGTCGGGGGTGGGGTGGGTGCTGTATAGGATAATGTAATGGGTGACAGATGACACATATTCTTCAAAATAGAAAATGTTCTGCATAATTCACTAAGGCCGTCACTGAGTTGTTGTGTTCACTTTATGAGACGGCGTCTGACATGATAACATCAGTGTAAGGCTTTTGGTTTGTCCGTAATGGAAGTAAATGGCTGCGGCTTTTGATAAGCGCATGAAATGACTCTCGCATGTTTTATTCAGAAAATTCTACAATAGGACAAAGGAATCCATCCACCACCCAGAAAACTAATTTTCTACATAAGCTGCACACAGTAGTTGTAATGGGTACTGTCCACTAAATGCACAGCAGATGTTCGCCAAGACTTAGTCTTAGTCATAGATACAGCACCAAAATAAACCATTTGGTTCTCTGAGTCCACATCAAGTCCCCAGTTTTACACTGATCCTTCTCTAACCCATTTTATCCTCCCTACATTCTCATCGGTCTCCCCCGCCCCCACCAACCCCACTTATTCTACCACTCATCTACACATAATGGTAATTTACAGTGGCCATTTAGCTCACCAGGAAACCCATATGTCAGAGGGAAAAAATGCAGACTCTACATAGACAGTGCCAGATGCTTGGTTTGAACTCAGGTTGCTGAGCTGTGTGAGAGTTACTCTGCAAGATGTGCCACTGTGTCACCCTTTTAGCATCTCTCAAAACCACAACCACTGCTACCAAAAATGGCAAAGGCAGTAGACCACATAACAAAAGTACTTCCTGCAGGTTCCCCACTGAAGCAGATGACATGCTATCTTGGAAATATTTTCCCTTATACTTTATTGTCACTGAGTCTCATTCATGTTACCCACAATCCAACGGTACTTTGGGAATGCTTTCACCGAAAGATTTAAGAAGGTGGTTTACCGCCACCTTCAAGGACAATTAGGAATGGGCAATAAATGCTACCCTTTCCAATGACAACCAGATGCCAAAAACCGAAAAACACCATTGGCATTACAACTACTGTTTACCAATGTTTCTGTTCACTTTCCCTTGACAGCATTGAATTCAAAAAAGGGAAGTCCTTACCACAAAATCTATTACAGGCTTGTGGATTACGATATTTCTTTCAACAGCAGTGAGTTTACGCCTCTTTAAAGCTGATTGTAAATTTTCAGGCATCATGTCATGTAGATATGAGTTAAGGATTTGTTTACGTCTATATATTTTGGCTTGGTTTTGTTTGATAAACCTTGGTGTATTTTGAAATATAATAGGACATGAATGTAGTTTGAAGCACATACTGCTGTGTACGTACATCTACTGATGCCTCTGGACACATCTTCAGTGATGTTCCAGGAATCATTGGGTGTTTCGGGTCTTTCAACATCATACACCCTCCTCCAGGAGACCCTCTCCCTCGATGCCCAAATTGCAATCAATGCCCAATTTGCCCAAAATGACTCCTGCATGTTTTATTCACAAAATCCTACAATAGGACAAAAGAATCCATCCACCACCATTGTTTGAATACAAAGAAATTAAAATTTTACTATTATTCATCCTCCAAACTATAAGTTTAACTTGGTGTCCATTTTCTATAAGAACCAACATCAACAATAACATCAAATGGAATTTGCAAATGTTTCAGATATTACGGAAAAGTTTGAACCCAAATTCAATCTGTGGCTGAATTTCTGATATTCTAGGCAACACATGGCTGGCTCTTAAAGGTCCAGATTCTTTCCAATATCTACACATCAAACCACTTCACTCCTTGGAACCAATTTTTTTCTTGTATCAATTGTTTGATCACATACCACAGATACCAATACATCCAGTCACATACAGAGAAAAGATTAAGTGGCTTAAATGTTTGCTTGTTCCTCAACAGTTACCCAGGACCTGAGGCTCATATTATTTTTAGTGGCAGGAAGTCACCTCTGATACTGTATAAAGAGGTCAAGTGGTACTAAAATACAGAATGGTGGATGCATTGATTGAGAACACACACTTTTGTCTAGATCAAAGGGTCTAAGATAAACTGGTTGCTCATTCCCATCAGACAGAGTCTGGAGATGTCAGCCTCGCAACAAATGATCAGAATTAGCAAACACTGTAGAAGGCAACACTGACTTTAGGTAACTTGTCATTCCACATGATGCATGCTTTGGATTAACCCTTTCAGTACTGGCTGTTTTTTTTTAACTTAATTCTAAACACTATTAAACAGACCATTTAAGTTAAAACAAATCATAAAGGTTAACACTTTCTTTTCAGAGTAATTTCAAAGCAACCTAATTCAAAAATTTGAGGTAAGTATCAATAAATTCCAAGATATCAAATTAATCGAATTGAAGGCACAAGAAACCGCAAATCTGGAATCTGGAGCGAAAAAATACAAGGTGCTGGAGGTCATGCAGCATCTGTGGGGGCAGGTGTGAAATAACTATTTCACTTCTAAACACTACACCAGCATGAGAAAATTCAGCTAATTCACCAAATACAAAAAAAAATCCCAGATCAAATGCTGAGCAAAAACAGTTTGCAGCAGGTTGAGAATGTAGCAAGCCAGTGATCTCAGCGAGAAGTTTAAATAATGTCACAAGCAAATTGCAGCAAACAGGACAAAAGGCAGCACATGAAACTCAACAGGAGACTATAGAGTGGAAGAAGGAAGACAGCTTTCAGAAAAATGCAATAAAGATGCATACTCTGCAAGTTCTGCTCCTCGTAGAAATACTAGATCACAAACTTACCACATGCCAATAAATCTGATTGATTAATGCCTGCTTAGGTGCCTATCATCATTTGTAGCTAGAGTTGATCATTCCAATGACTAATCCGAGGTGAAATTCTGCCGATTTGGATATTGGACGAGGCTCTACTGTGCAACATTGACATTAGCACATGTGACATTTTCCTTATGTGAGGTGTGTGGCTAGTGCAACACTATCTACACCACATCCATTTCTGTCCTTCCTAATATAAGCTGGAGGTCAAATTGAAGTTCCTGACTGTTGCCGAAGAAAATTGTGCAGATTTGTTGCTTTTCTCATTACTTAAAGGACATTCAGCTAACATCAGAATACCTGATTGAACAGATTCACAACTGAATGCAGGCCTCTCAAATGTTTTCCAGAGTGCAGTCAATGCTACGTCTAACAGGGAGAGTTTCTACCAGCATTAAGTTGCTGGGATAGCCACTCAGCATAGGCTGCAAATCTTGGGTGAGCAGAAAAAGAGTGCCTATAACTCAAAAGCCCACTTGTCAGTGAGTTTTCAGGGATGCCACATTCTTCTTGAACCTTGAGATAAACAAGGAATTTGCAGGCTCAGATTTTCTGAAGGAGATATAACTAAGACAAGCAATTTGGCCATTCTCCCATGCCTGGACTCCTCATGGAAGTCAATGTTTCCTTGACCCTCACGTTTCTGACTAAAGGATCATCTAAATTTCAAAGTTCAAATTACATTTATTATCAAGACATGTACACCATAGAAAACATTGAAATTTGCTTTCTTATAAGAAATAAGCAGGCACAAAAACAAAGAAACCCAACAGAACTCATTAAAAAAGACCTGCAAACACCCAATGAGCAAGAAAAAACAACTCATGCTAACAATAATAATTAAGTAACTAACACTCAGAACTAATGTTCTCCAAAGTGAATCTACAGCCCAGCCACAAAGCCAGTTCATCACTACAGCTGGTCCAGGAGCCCATTAGTTGCAGAATACAGCCTCATTTCAGTGCAGAGAGGAGTAAACCTCATGCAGCAGCAAGCCCCCGACACACTAACTTTCGTAATCTGGCCCTGTGCTTAAAACAGCTAAACATAGGCCTGTTCCTTGCTCTCGGGCCCGGCTCCTGCTGCTTCAATTTGACCCCAAGTCTGCTCCAGTAATGGTCAAACATCAGCTCATTCCTTGCTCTTGGGCTTGTGTCCCACTGCCCTCAAATGCCCACAGTAATTTTCTGCCATTTGTTGCAAATTTATGCAATTTGTTGGTCATTCTTCACATGAGAGAAATACCAAGAGACAACTTCCATGAAGGAATGATTTTGAATATTTTGATCTCAAGGAAGAGAAAGTAACAGCTTGAGCCCTGGGATCTGCTAATATTGCTGTCTTCCCAAGAGTGTAGGCAAACACTGACCACACTCATAGTCTCAGTGGCCACTTTATTAGGTACAGGTGATACCTCTTCAGACATCCCACCTTTCCCGGAAGTTCCAGGAGTCTCCCGCATATTGATAGTGGCTCCGTGACACCCGGAAATTATATACAATATCCCGGAAATCAATTTTTTTGAGAGGGAGAGAGCGAGCATCCAGATTGGTCTCTCTTCGTGCTAAGAGTGGTCCTCAACCACTGGGCTGCGAAGAAGCGATATGATTTGACGATATGAAATGATATCTGCACCTTTCCTCATTCCCTGTCATGCACTGTTGAACTTGAACACACGCAAGATCATTACGCACGCGTCATCCACGTCAGCGCAGGAAGATCAACTCCTCGAGCTTACAAATGACGGTGGGCTGAAAAATATGTTTGACATAACATCTCTGCCGGCATTCTGGATCAAAGTCAAGGCTGAATATCCTGAGATAGCCACGGAAGCACTGAAAACGTTGCTTCCATTTTCAACGTCATATCTCTGCAAAACGGAGTTTTCTGCAATGAATGCAACGAAAACTAAATTGCGGAATAGACTGGACACAAGGAACCCTGTTCGAGTATCGCTGTGTCCCATCACCCCTCGATGGCACCATCTTGTTGCAGGAAAACAAGTCCAGGGCTCCCATTGATTCAGCGATATTGGTGTGTTGCAATGATTTTATATGTTCATACCAGGAAAATATGTGCAGTGTGTTTAATATCCAAATGTTACTTAAAATGTTATGATGCTATTGTCTTATAATTTTCTTATTACTATATTCATGTGAGGAAAATATGCGCTGTGTGTTTAATATTAAATTCGTTAGATAAACCCTTTTAGAAACGAAATTGAGTGTATTTGCCACTTATAACTTACTTATAGTTGACTTACCACCTATATTCCGGTTGTGATTAACACCCCCGCCACAGGTCTGCAAGAATATTGTCAATATTAAACCGGTCTGTGGTGCAAAAAAGGTTGGGGACCCCTGCTAGGTAGACCTATCAGTTTTCTCTGTGGACGGGCTTTACAGTCGACCTCAAAAATAATGACAGTGTTGTTCGCTGCACTGTTTGCAACAGTGACTTTTCTATTGCCCATGGTGGGTTAAAATGTAAAAGACATGTTGAAGTGAGTTAACAGGTGTCATTCATTCATTAGCATAGCTAATGTTATTTAAACTAGCTGGCTGGCTGCTAAGGAGCTACTCTATTGATGTCCTATGTGATGAGGCCAAACTCCCTGTAGACTTGCTTAAAGTTGTAATAGAATAAACTTGATAATATTATATAAGTACATATTTTAATGTCACATTTTCTGCATATACCCAACTTGGATTACAGATTAGACAAAATCACTAAACAGAGTATTACATACGCCCTTGGAGGTCGACTGGTGGGGGGGGGGGTGCGGTATGAGTTTGCGGGGAGCCGGGGTGCTACCTCCCTGAAATGAGTTTTTGCAGGGTGGGATGTTTGCCTCTTGTACCTAATACAGAGGCCAATGAAATGTATGTTTGTGGTCTTCTGCAGCTGTAGCCCAGCCACTACAAGGATTGATGTGTTGTGTGTTCAGAGATGCTCTTCCGCACAGCATTGTGGTAATGTGTAGATATTTCAGTTACGATCACCTTCCCGTCAGCTTAAACCAGTCTCCTCTGACCTTTCTCATTAAGAAGATGTTTTCACCCACAGAAATGCTGCTCACTGGATGCTCTTTGCTCTTTGCGGCATTTGACTGTTGTGTGCACAAGTCCCAGGAGATCAGCAGTTTCTGAGATACTCACCCTGTCTGGCAGCAACAAACGTTTCCATGGTTAAAGTCACTTAGATCACATTTCTTCCCCATTCTGATGTTTGGTCCAAACGACAACAGAACCTCTTGACAATGTCTGCATGTTTTATGCATTGAGTAAATAGTCGATGTCTCAGCCCAAAACGTCAACTGTTTACTCTTTTCCATAGATGCTGGCTGATTTGCTGAGTTCCTGAATCATTTTGTGTGTGTTGGCTGATTAGATATTTGCATTGTTGAGCAGGTGTACAGGTGTACCTAATAAAGTGGCCACTAAGTGCATGAAACAATTAGGTTCCTCTGAGCCTTTTCTGAGCAGGGAGAGCTTATACCCTCTTTATATACAGAAAAATTACTTGAGGGTCAAAACTATGTTTCTTTCTTTCTTTTTCAATCTTTTTATTAATTTTCAAATTCATAAACATAACAACAATATTAGTACAAAGAGATAAGGATTACGTTATTGGTAATTAGCATATGCGAATATAAACTACAGATAACACAAGTATAGCAAGCCTCCCAAACTCTTAATGTAATTAAACATGATAGAAAGAAAAATGAAAAAAATGTCAGGGGAAATAAAACCCAAATTAGAAAAAAAAGTAAACCGAACTAAACAAAACTAAACTAAAGAAAGCTGGGCTATTATATTACATTGGATACAATCATTAATGTCATTAACTCCGCTCCTCTGTCCATATACTTAAGGTTAATAAAAAGGATTCGGAAAATGTCAAGTTACATCATAGGAAAGTGTCGAATAAATGGCCTCCAAGTCTCTTCAAATTTAACAGAAGGGTCAAAATTGGCACTTGTCTGATTTTTTCTAAATTTAAACAAGATATTGTTTGGGGAAAACGACTGAAATGTAGTAGGAGGATTGATCTCTTTCCAATTCAATAAAATGGATCTTTTAGCCATTAATGTAGCAAATGCAATCATCTGATGAACCGAAGACGATAAATAACTATGATCCATCATTGGTAACCCAAAAATTGCGGTAATAGGGTGAGGTTTTAAATCAATAAGCAAAACTGTTGAAATAGTATAAAAAATGTCTTTCCAATATTTTTCCAAAAGAGGACAAGACCAGAACATATGAGTCAAAGAAATTATCTCAGAATGGCACCTAACACAGGCAGGACTTATATGAGAGTAAAAACGAGCTAGTTTATCTTTAGACATGTGAGCCCTATGCACCACCTTAAATTGTATCAACGGATGTTTAGCAGATATAGAGGAAGAGTTAACTAATTGGAAAATTTTCTCCCACTTCTCTATAGGTAAGAAAAGTTGAAGTTCTCTTTTTCATTCATTCTTAATTTTATCAGATATACCTGGCTGTATTTTCATAATCATATCATATATAGTTTTAGGTTTAAACCCGTATCAGAAGGGTTTAATAGAAAAACTATGTTTCTAAGAAGCTCTCATGACTTCTTTATGCCGAGCGCCCACACTGGGGTATAAATGACGTCTCAGTTCTGTGCGTAGATACAACTAGATTTACCAAATGACACAGATGACACAGAAATATACAGTACCATTACTCTGCTGAAGATACGATTCATAAATCTGTTCAAGGTAAGATTCAGTCTTGGCACACCTTGAAGAACATATCAAGCAGATATAGAAGACAAAGGACACTGCAGAAGCTAAATCTGAAATAAGATAAATAAAGCACTGGAGGAACTCATCAGTTACAGCAGCATCTAAGGAGGTAATAAGTGTAAATTGATGTTTCAAGTCAAAATCTTGCATCAGAGACTTTGCACTGCAAGCTGCAGAATCTTGCATCCAGTCGCAAAGAACTGGTTCTGGAAGAAGAACATTTAGAGGATCCAGAACTTGAAATCCAGAGGTCAGAGCTTAGGTCAAGCAGGAATAAGAGGATCGGGAAGAGTAGGGTGACTACTCATGGAATGTCCCTGCTCAAGATTTACATCCTCATCTCCCTGTCAGTTAGAGGAAGCAAGCATTTTCTACACAGAATATTAAGGACTCATTAATAGAGAGATGTTCCATCTACAAAATCATGACTCCAAAATAATTCACTCTTATGGTTACCAGAAATACTATCTTCTTCTTCAGAAATTCCTCCATATTGAGGATGACTTGTTACTAATCCATTTCTGAGGTTTCTTCAGTGACTGATGAGGGCAGTACACCAGTCATACACTCTAGCGAATCCACAATAACGTCCAAACATGGCTTGCAGCTTGAGGTTGAAGTGACCTTGGTTCAGGAGTGGAGGAAGTGTATGTTGAATAGCTTCTCATGTGTCTTATAGATCGGCACCACACTGGTGGGAAGCTTGTTGGAAGAAGGGTCCAATGTTGTGGTGAGAAAAGTTAAGAAAAGAGTTGATAGCTTGCTTGATCCCCATTTGCATCGATAGTCAGTAATGGAACCTTTGATTAGATTATGGTTTGTAAGCCATCATGTACCAATATTCAAGATTGTTTATTGTCATCCTTCACTACACAAATGAAATGATTGTTACTCTAGATCTGGTGGGGCTTAATAAAACACAATAGGCATAAAGGACACAATAAAAACACAAAGGAAACTCACAATAAATACAAATATAAAAACAATCACATAAAATACAATGTACATGTAACGGGGTATGTAACAAAGTATATAAATACTTTGTTACATACCCCGTAACTGGGTTGCCAAAGCAGCAGAAATGGATCACTCAGTTGGAGTCTTAAGAAAGTTTTATTAAAGAAATAAGTAACACAGTACTCTAATCAAAAGGATAATAAATACAACAGTTCAGCAATGATAAACACACATGTACACAGAACTAGGATAATAGGATCAATCAAGCTCTATCGTCGTCTAGGGGTAAATGACCAGTTTCAAAGTGATGCAAAGTTCATTTCAATTGAGTTCAGTTCAGTTCACAGTAATCACTGCCGTGCCGTGGGAGGGAGAGAGAGAGAGAGAGAGAGAGAGAGAGCGAATGAATATTCAAATCGGATTCTAAACAGACCTTCGATGTTCCTCACAGTCAGCTTTCGGGCGAGCCCTTTGTAATGTCTTCTGAGGTCACCGACTGTGACCCCTCCGTTTCAGATACGATCGTTCCTCTGCAGTGAACCTGGCACCCAGGCAAGGGCGGACACACACCAGGTTCCCGCCAATCGTACCTTTCCACCCTGTGCGTCTATGGCTTGGTCCCGCGATCAGCCCTCCAAATCTCCCACCGACTTGTGGGAGGCACACCGCTTCCAGGATCTCATTACCTCGTGGTGTCGTGTGCCTCCTGCCTTAGCGAACCTGTCCCTTTTTATCCCCCTGCTGGGGTATCGCCTGTCCATCACACTTCAAACAGTTCAGGGTTCAAACGGAGCTGATCTTGACTATACCCAGACCGGTGTCTCCTTGCGTAAAACTCTCTCGCCTCTTCATTAACATTTCCAAATGCTGCTCCATTGTCTTCCGTATCTCTCTTTCTCCTGAAGACAGGTGGTAGATCAACTGCTAATCCCACTGGTGCCAGCACAGGACAGTTAACATCTTAGTCTACGTGTACTTTTTGTAACCCTCTTTCGTCACAACTTACAGTAGACTAATTGTACATATATATGTAACACTAAGTGATGTGCATGTCATGGTAATGGAGCTGATGAGGCGAGGACTAATGGGTGGAGGTGTTGATCAACCTAACAGCTTGAGGGATGCAACTGCTTTTGAGTCTAGCAGTCCCGGCATGGATGTTGTGTTGCATCTTCCTTGATGGGAGTGGAGCAAACAGTCCATAAGCAGGATGAGTGGGACCTCTCATGATATTGTTGGCCTTTTCCCAGCACTTTCTTGTACACAATATCCTTGACGGCTGGTAGATAGGTGCAGTTGACGTGCTTGGCAGCTTTAACTATACCCATTGTACAGCCGTCCTGTCCATTACACTGCAGTTTCCATACTATGCAGTGTTGTAGCACATTAGCTCAAATGCACATCTTTAGAAATTTGTGAGTATTGCTGTGCACAGACCAGCTCCCTTCAGCCTCCTCTTCGGTGTTATCTCCCACTTCATGGAGGGGAAGGGGGCACATGGGACATCAAAATCATTGTAATAGTGACCATCTCCAATACGGGAGACAAATCTGATTTTTCAAACTACAAAGTGATCTCCATCCTATTACCACATGGAAAGGAATCACCATAATGCTCTTTAACCACCTTCTCCCAGCAGCTGAACTGTTGTGCCTGAAAATGCAATGCAGATACCGTCCATCAATCTGCATCAAGAACATAATCTTCATCATGTAACAATTCCAACAAATATGGAAGAAGAGCATCAAACAAGACCTACTTTGACCTCGCAGTGATCTTCGACCTGTCTACCAAGGGAGACAGTGGAGATATGGTTGTACTTAGAAATCGTCCCACAATCTACCAACAACAGAACGCACCGTTGATCAGACAAAAACTCAGATGACACTAAGTAATCTATCACATGTTGTTTTGTAGATCCATCATATTGATTATATGACATCAGTGAGTGAATCCAGATCCACTTAGCAAAGTGGCTTGCTATAACGGTTGTCAGTAGTCTGCAGTTCAATATGACCGATATTGTTAAGGCAGTATATTTAGTTGTGGTTTGCTTGATTGGGTAGGATTAATCACACTGAAATAAACTGGAGTGGCTTAATGGGGACTAATGTGTCTCCAACCCCACCCCTTCTCCCCCCAGTATATAGAATCTCCTTCCGATCATCTGTCTCACAGATGAATAAATTAGAACAAATCATATTTGTGTTTCATATATTTCACACTTTAAAAAAATAAGTTTGCAATAGCATTAGTAGCTTGGTATGCTAAAGTTTGTGTGAAACATAGGAAAATAGTTGAATTTATTTTTATTGAGGAAATTACACCTCTTCTTTGTAAGTTATCAAAATTTGAAAATGGTCAAACTAATTTAAAAGACTTTTTTTAGTTTTGTCAAAATAATTTGGCTAATAAACAGAAGAAAGTGTAATGCACACAGAAACAAAACATGAATAATATTTGTCGACAGCATTTACTGATGAAGTACCTGCAGGGTTGATAATGTTCCAGGGATGGAAGGAAACACATTCCTCTGCACATATACCGGAACCACAGCTGCATGGTGTTTCCTTGGAAATTATGTCTCCTTACATCACTACTGTGTTTCTGTTCAAGTGTATTTAGTATTAACATTCTCACTGTGAAGGTTAATTGGGGATAGAATTATTGAATCGTGGTTTCTTCAGTACACCAGTACTGATCAGAGCCACAAGGAACCTGTTACTCTGAACTATGGTTAAACTTAACGAATTTTTATACCTCCTAACCAGAAAAAAGCGGCTCAAGTCAGGGGTGTAAAAGAATATTTGCTTCTTGCCTAGACAGTCAAGGCTTTAAGTAGATTTTGTGCCATTCTAAACAGAGCTTATCAATAACACAAAAAATTCTGCAGATGCTGGAAACCTGAAGCTATACCTACAAAATGGAGGACGGAACTCAGCAGGTCAGGCAGCAACTATGGAAATGAAAAAACAGTTGACGCTTTGGATTGAGACCCTTCTTCAAGACTGGAAAGGAAGGGGAAAGATGACAGAATAAAAAGGATTTTAAAATCTTATCAATATCTTTCACAAGATTCGACATCTAACCTTTTCCATTGCTATTGTAGTGTGGTTGGGGCACATGGCTTATAGAATTAATTGCAGCAATTTATCAGTGTTAGTTTGACAACAAGCCTTTCTCTTAAAACTCAACCAGCAAGAAGACACAGTAACAAGTCACAAGCACACAATTCCATATAAAGTAATGAGCCATTTAGCTCATTAAGCCTATCATAGCTCCCTGACAATATTTTCCCCTTTAATCTATGCTCCCCACATTCTTATTAATTCTATCACCAACCAACATCAGGGGTAATTTTACAGGGAGCAAATAACCAACCAATCCACTTCTACTGAACCTGAGCACTCAGAGAAAGCCAGGTCATTACAGGGAAAATATGCAATCTTCACACTGTTATAAAATTCTGCCACTGCACAGTACCAAAGAATGTATTTTAATATTATAAAAATAGCAACTATCGACAAACATTTTTCAGCACATTGATATTGCTTTTTCCACTTTTGTTAAATTTAACACAAGGCAAATCTCAGTCCTTTGTAAAGATTGCAAAATTGGTCAAAAGCAGTTTCAAAGAGCACCTGGGTGGCTCACACCTGGACATATGCATTAAAATGAGACCTACACATTTTCTGATGGAACCAAGTTCAGTTTTTTATCTTCACTTTTTTGACAGGTTTCTGTGCAGCCGATCTACTAGCTGCATTAGTGTGTCACCCACGTTTGCCTCGTAACCTTCAGTTTTGTCGACAAAAATCAAGGCTTCCTGACATAGATCAATGTTCCTACTTTAGAGGGTGTGATAAAATAGAAATTTCCTAACGTTCCCATCAGGCTTACATAAGTGTGAGAAAAAGATCCATTACAAATTTCTTAGGAAACCGAGCACTGAAAAAAAAGGCGGCCATGCCAAGGATATCTGATTCTGAAAACAAACAGGGAGAAAAATATATTACCATTGACAAAATCTTCAGCAAGTATAGAGACACACTTCAAATAAAAGGAAAATTCTGAATGCATTTGAATTCTGTGCCATTCATTTACAGGGAACCCACTATTGCTATGCCACTCTGTCAGACTCACATTACTTGCTTCACTGATCTGGTATTCCTGGACAGAGGAATGCTTGAAACTAGGCAAAAACAGTAATCACTAACTTCACCTGTTTAAAGATGTCAATTTTGCGATATTTTACATGGCTGACTAAAATGTCTCTGGTCTGTGAATGCTTCTGTAATTTGAGGTTTTAAAAGTAAATTAATATATTTTAAGTTCACTTCCAGTAATACTGTGATACCATAATCTATCCGGAAATATAGGACCAGAAAATGAGTAATAAATGGCTATCAACTCTGTCTCCTTCCTGAGAAACTTTACTGCAAAATGAATTGTGTGATTCAATATTTGTCACAAAGAACTTCCTACAAATAAAATTCTCAGACAGGATGCTTGTGAAAATGGCTTAAGCCTGCATTACCGTCAGCACAAGGAATGGTATGACAATTGTGGCACAATGCCTGACCAATTATTGCAATTCTTTCAATGAAAGATGAAGCATCATATCAACAATGACATCATCACCTTGCACGGTTCAAAACCTCTTATGTTTAAAGAAAGTGGCATTTTTGGGTTTTTTAAATGATGAAGACCACACAGAGCCAAAATTACACAGGTATAGTATCTCCTCTATGTGGAGTTAGCAGAACCCTAGTTATAGGAATAGAGCAACTGGTATCAGTTAATCTACTGGATGAAAGGATTAAACATTAATTTTTGTCCCAACCATAAACTTGTCCAGTGACTCCCTGGTAGGAAGTTTCCCAGAGTACAAGCTTCACAGGGCACAGACTTCCACTCAAAAGAGAGGCTATATTAGAGCCACATACCCCCTAGAGTTTCTTCAATTAGATCACACGATCTTTACCTTAACTCTATTTACATGTCTTGGTTCCAGATCCCTTAAAAATTGCATCTTTAAGATTTAGCAATCTCAGTTTTGAAATTTGTCAAATACCCTACAGCTCAATATCTTCGCATTAAAAGCAATTCCAGATTTCCAATACATGTTGTGTGAATAAATATTACCTGGCATACTGCCTGAATGACCATACTCTAATAATAACGTTGTTCTTTACGTGGACTTTCCAATCATAGAAAATAGTTTCCCTTTCTCTGCCTTAGTTACCTCATTAGTGTTTTCTTCATCAGAATACAAACCTATCCACACACCTTGTCCACAAAATCTAAGCCTTTTAGTCTCATTGTCCAAATCTAATTCAAACCTAATTTATTCTCCATGAAGAGAAGCGCCCAGAAAGATATACTGTGCTATTAGTAAAATGCCAGACACTGTTTCAGGCTTTCCATTTTTTCTTACATTCCAGTTGCCTTAAGTTAAAGCTAACAATGTAGAAATAATAATTATTTCACCTATTTAGAATCAAATGAAAAATATTGCTAAGTAATTGAAAATGCACTATAACATGCTTAGATTATTAATTTTTACATTCACCAAGGACTGTCAATTGTATACTGTATGTTATTTTTCTGACCTTACCCTGAAAAGTAATAGGGTATTCAAGATCTCTAGGAACAGATGAGATAAATGGGCAACTTTGTTGTGTATCTATAGCATATCTTAATCAAATGTTATTAATTTTATAACAAATTAGCTATTACAAGCATCAATTGATGGACCAAGAAAAAATATAAATATAAATTTATTGATATTAATTTGTCCCATATTATTTTTAGAAGACATCAATTCTTAGCAAAACGAACCAATTTCATTCACATTGTTATGCAAATATATTCAAAGTAGGACACAGGACTAGCTGACTAACCTATTGTATATAAATAAAGACCAATATCCTTCATTTTCTTGTGTCACCTTTTAAGAAAGAGGCTGGTCTGCCATCCAATAGAGATCTCTGAAAGATGTCTGGCATATGTGGAGGAATAGATATCTAACTAACAAAATGTTGCAAGAAGGCTGATTAAATTATGATAAAGGTAATTAGAGTGGGTGAGACGATGGCCCAAGGTGAAGCAATCCTGAAAAGATAGCTATCAAAAAGTTCAGCACTAATGCTTCAATATTTAAATGTCAAGCTGACATGTGCTATTCGCATTGGGTTCCCTAAATCTCATCTCTGGAGATCCAATTTCCCTCTCAGATGATTTGCCACACTATCTATCTGTTTATTTCTCGCATGCTTAGGTGGTATCTCCTCTGCTTACTCCACTTCTGCCTTCCTGGTTAATAATAATTCCTTCAGCAGAGAATCCCTTTTAGATTTTGGGTCACAATTTATTTCTACACCTTACCTTTCTTTATTTGTTTCAGTTTTCTATTTCACATCAATTTTATAAGTAGAATTGCAGAAAGTGAGATCTAAAACACCTGCTACATTTAATTTTATTCATGTATTCAGAATGTCAGGCAGGTGTTCGCTTAAAAAAGTTGAGTTTGAATTTAACATCTGGCTCAGGATCAGGGCCGGATTAATCTAGTAGAAAAAGTAGCATATGCTACGGGCCCCGCCCGCACTAAATGCTTGCAAGCTGCAGTCTGGTGAAATCAGCATCTCACATTTTCACCGTATTCTCACAACTGTTAGAGTGAGTTTTTACACTTAAATAAATGACTTCAGTCATCAGTGTTCTATTCTTTGACAAAGTACTGTGGATTGAGTTCATAACAATGCATTTCCCAAAAACTGTGAACCCAGTTTCGTTTGTAACAATGCATCTCTGAAGCCTCTGAGCCAAGAATGCTAAGTTTACAGGTACTGTAGTTGCGAAGACACCATATCAATGCTTTTTGAATATGAATCGTCCTCTATGTTAGCACGTAACATACCAAATAATGTATTATGGATTTTAACTTGCATTCCTAAAGGCCATGAATGCCAGTTTAGGCATACTGGCACCAGTAGAATGAATTTAGTCAAAAGATGTGAAAATTTCAAAGAATTGTCTATACTTGTATCTATGAACTATCCTTTGTGTTCAGCAAATAAATATTGAGCCTTAATTACAAGGCGGTTAGACCTGTTCTGCCAGGGGTCTCTGCCTGCTGTAACCTTGTTTTGTCGAATAAAGAAACTGCCTTGCACCTACTGGTAATGCAATGCTCTGTGATTTCATCCACGGCACAACGACAATGATCTGACAACGCTGTTGTTGTCATGTCGGGGGAGCTGCATGCTGCATGGTACAGTATATGTGTGCAGGCGTGTGTTGGCTCCATGCTGTGTCGTGGTCCCAATGCTTCTCATATTGGCGCCAAACAAGACCTTGCAGAGTTACAGTTGTAGCGTTTGATAACTGACAATTCTTTGGCGTCATGTTTTCCAAATGTAGAAAATGCCTTGCGCATCTATTTGTCACTCATGGTTACCAACTGCAGTGGAGAACGCTCATTTTCAAAACCGAAAGGATTAAAAATGAACTGAGGAGCACCACGGGTCACAACAGATTGAACAATCTCTCTCTAATAAGCACTGAACATGAACTTCTGTGTGAAATAGACATTTCCGGTATCATCAACAAATTTGCTCATGCTAAATCTAGAAAATATAACTTTTAATTTGTAGTTTTGTTACTTTTGACATTTGAAAATGATAACTACATGTAAGTAATACTATTACTGAAGTGTATTATCTGGTTGTATAGCAAATGAAAAAATTAAACTACTTTACGATGCAAGTAAATAACTTATGTTTTAATACCTAGGTGCATTTTTTAAATTTACGGCCTCTTTATAACATATGCTACAGGCCCCACACTAGCTTAATCTGGCCCTGCTCAGGATACAGTATCTTCCATTTTGTGCCTCTTACTGGAGTGGGCTCTCAGAGTAAACAGTGTATAATGCTAGAGGTAAGCTGGTGCATCAATTTAAATTGTTAAAGATAAATATTTCAAAATAAACTGATATTGGGGAAGTTTTTTTAAAGGTAGTTTTAATACTTTTTTTTATTAGTTTTACATCTGTACTTGACACTATTGAATACATAAGAAATCACAGATACTGGAATCTGGAGCAAAAAAAAACAGCTGCAGGAACTCAATAGGTTAGGCAGTATCTGTGGAGGAAAATGGACGGTTGATGTTTTGGTTTGATGCCTTCCATCCTGACTGATCGATGAAGCAGTTCAACCTGAAGCATCAACTTTGTATTTCCCTTCACAGATGCTCTCTGTCCCATTGAGTTTTCCCAATAGATTGTTCTTGCTTGACAATTTTGGAATCAGTTATATTGAAAGGGTGACTGAAAGATGGATTGATAACAGCTATTTATCTTTACCTTAGAATTATGCATGCATCTTTTACAAGGGATGCAAATACTCAAGATGGCCATTTTATTAAGTACAAAAAAAAACATCCAGTGAGCAACAGTTCTGTGGGTGAATACACCTTGTTAATGAGAGAGGTCGGAAGAGAATGGGCAGACTGGCTCAAACTGACAGGAGGGTGACAGTAACTCAAATAACCATGCATTATAACAGAGGTGTGCAGAAGACCATCTAAGAATGCACAACACATCGAACCTTGAAGTGGATGGGCTATAGCAGCAGAAGACCACAAACATATACTCAGTGGTGATTTTATTAGCCACTGGAGGTACCTAATAAAGTGGACACTGAGTATATATTCTACTTGCAGGTTTCCTCATGACCACTGCTACTGAAGCAGTAAAGCTGTGACTGGGCCCCATGGTAGAGTAGTGGCTAGCACAAAGTTATCACAGCTCGGGCATTCTGGAGTTCAGAGTTCGATTCCAGCGCCGTTCTATCCGGAGTCTCTGAACATCCTCTCCACATGGAGTACATGGGTTTCCTCAGTCTAAAGATGTACTGGGTGGGTTAATTGATCATTGTAAATTTTCCAAGATTTTGTTAGGATTACTCGGGGTTGTGGAGTTGCTGGGGTGGTACTGGAAGGGCTTGCTCTGTGTGGTATCACTGAATAAATAGAGATGGATGGATGGATGGATGGATGGATGAATAAATAAATAAATAAATAAATAGGAATATTACAGAGCTGAATGCAGTCCATACTGATCAAAAGTGCCATCTAAGCTTGTCCTATTTGCCCATGTTTGTCCATCTCCCTCTAAACCAGGGATAACGAACCCTTTTGAGAGCATATACCCAAACTAGTGATAATCTTCTAAAAAGTTATCTTGTGTGCCATGGTACAATATTTTTAAGCAGAGATTATCATTGATTAATAAATCAGTAACAATAATTTTGGACTTTTTAAGGCAAAAGTATGAGACCTGTTGCTCATTTACTTGCATTAATTGTTTTACTATGAATAAAAGTACAAGAGAAACAGATTGAAATAAATGAAACATTTTAGAAAATCCATTCAAAAATGATTCATATTAATCTTTTAAAAAGATTGTTGAAAACTCGCATCATTTCTGAATAGTATTGTTAGTTAATCATTTACTATCCAAATATTGATGTGTACACCAGGTTGGCAAGGATTTCATAAACTTGTCATCCAACGTCATGTGTTCTCATAACTGCCTAGCTGGTACAGAGCTGGTGTGATTCGTTTCCTGTGAATACTTCTCACTGCTCTCGGGTGTAAAAAATCATTCGCTGCTTCATCATGTACAATTTTATTAGGAGTAGGGTTTAAAGAATTGTGGGCAGCACTATGTGTCATGTGACAACAAAATATTTGTCCATGCCATTTTGGGCACGCATGTCATAGGTTCACCATCTCTTCTCTTTTCCAATTTATGTACCTGTCAAAGACCTTAAAACTGTTAATGCAACCTGCACCAACCTCATCTTTTGGCAGCTCATTGCATGTACTGAACACCCTCCGGGTAAAAAAAGTTGCTCGCTAGGTTCCTGTTAAATCTCTCTCCTCTCACCTTAAACCTATGCTGTCTAGTTCTTGATTCACCAACCCTGCAAAAAGGACTGTGCATAGTGACCTTCTCTATGTCCCTCGTGAGTTTATGCACTGCTATATGATCACCTCTCATTATCCTATATTGCAGTGAAGAGTCTTAACTCACTCAGCCTCTCTTCATAACTCAGTTCCTCGAGTCTGGACTCAGTCACTCGAGTTCTGATGGTCCTGAGGAATTGTTGTTCAAGCAAATTGCACAGGTTGCCTTATGTTTATCTCATAAAGCTATTTTAAAATAAAAGAAATTGGTCTAAACTTAAAGTCATTACTGAGACAAATTAAGAAGCCTTAGAGTTTGGAGAAAGTGAAATAGATATATAAATTGATGTTAGCTAACTTTTGTTTACTATTTTAACTCTTTTAAGTATGAATATTTGTGATCTTCCATCACTCATGAAGGACAATTCTGTCTTGTTTGAAAGAGTATTATTAAGACCCTGATACTGGACATTATTCTTTTAGGGTATCATATGTAAGCAACATAAGGCATGGGCAAAAGACTGGAGAAAGGACAGAGTTTCAGGATTCTGATAAAAATCAGACTCCCAACAAGGTACTTGTCATGAATCACAGAAGCTAACACAGAACCTTTAAAATTAGTACGTTTACAGGAAAGAAATGGATGATTTTGGGAGGAATATTTGTGCATTAAACCTTTTTTTGCTTGAAGGCAATCTCGATCTTTAGATAGTGAGCAAATGCGGGACCAGGCGTGTTCAAGTATAGACAATTATCGAAGCAACTTACATACTGAAAGTTTTGTTAAATAACAGAATTTATTAACAGATTTACAAAATCCAATTACAACATAAAAACCTTATTTATAAAAGTGAGACTTTGTTAGAATTATACACTGAATGTTAGCAGTAAAAACAGTTTTTAAAGCGCCAAAATATTGTGGTATATCCACCAAAAGCTGAAACGAAAGTTCAAAAAAATCTCAACATTTACATTTCCATTTGGATTTTAAACTAATGTAGTCCGATCATATTTTATACGTGTTGCTACATAATGGCTTACAAAAAATTATTCCGTTTTGTTATAATCTCTGACGGATACATGTTAGCTTTTAGTATTAATTCGTTTCAGACACCGAAAATGCCCTTATCATTTGTTTTACAACCAGTCACTCGTTACTTTCGGGTTCATTTTATTAACCCCTTTCCCGAATCGGAACTCAACCAGTGATTTCCGCACATTTCAGTTGAAATAGAAAGAAATATGTGACTGCAATAACAGTTTAATGACTCCTTAAAAAAAGATGTACTGAGAATAAACCATCACGGGAACTTAACAGTTTGAGTGCAGCGAGTTAGCCAGTAAGACATGCGCTGTAATAGACAGCATTGCTGGCGTCCGACAGAACCGAGATGAAGCTACTTTCCTCGCATGCGGACACACCTCTAGGGTTCAGTTTCGACAGAGAGACGTGAAAGGTTTGTGCAGAGGTGTCCGGACGAGTCCTTGCCAGATTTAAATATTGGTCAAACTCACTACGATCAACATCTGTCCAAAACTCAGACGGACCAAAGTGCTCCACAGAATCAATGCGTTGCGCCTCGGGGGGAGGTGAGAGCTGCCCCAGGTGAGCAGAAATGCTGCCCTGACCTCCAGGGCACAACTGGCTGTAATAGAGATGTTGTGGATTCCTAACCAACTCACCCACGTTGGCAGAGATTTGGTCTGGGTAGGACAAGGCATCTGTCTTCTCTCTACTGTAATCTATGTGATGAGGGTAGTTTCCGAAGGAAATATTACAGTCGTCCTGCGCCTGTGACGGAAAGAACACTGGATCCAACACGTCCAAGGGAGACATCTCGGGAGTAGGCAAGCCATAGTTCTCGAACTCCGAACCCAGTCCATGCAAATCTCTGTAGTGACTAAGCGAAGGGAGTTGATGTTGGCCGGAGGATCTTCCCTGGTGTTGATTCCTGGTGAAGTTGTCGCCGCTAACTCCCTGATTGGTTCTGAGAACGGTGCCATGATTCCGAGGCAGGTTGTGCGCCAGAAGATTGGTCTCCATTCGTTTGACTTTTTTACTCTGTTTCTTCCTGCGTGGTCGATATTTGTAGTTGGGGTGATCTTGCAAGTGTTGAACTCGGAGTCGCTCAGCCTCTTCCACGAATGGGCGCTTCTCTTCAAATGGAAGCGATTTCCATGACTGCCCTGCAGAATCAGAGAGTGAGAGAAAAAAACAATTCATTCACTTTATCTTGAGTGTAATATAGTACACCGAGTATAGGTTAATTAACTGTAAATGATAACTGATTGAGTTAGAAACAAATATTTAGATAAATAATCTAATTATAGCAACTTGTCATAACACCACCCTGGGAAAAGTAGATTTTTTTTCTAATGGAGACTGGTTTGTTTACATTTCTGACACCATGCCGGCTTTTTACCACGTCTGTTGAGATCACACACTAATCCTGAAGTTAATTTTTAACTTCGCAACATGCTATCAAATTTGCGCATTTTGAATGTAGCTGTTGCTTTACCAGACAACATAAAGCGAAAGTAATCATAGTGTTTCTTCAATATCTTCCTCGCTATAATACATCTTCATTGTGCTTGCGCCCCAATGGTCAAAATACAATGTCTTTGCTTACCAAGCATTTTACTTAGTACTGCATTGTGGAGATCGGGATTTTGTTGAGCCAGCCTTTTACGCTCGTCCTTTGCCCACACCATGAAAGCGTTCATAGGGCGTCTGATCCGCGATTCCGAGTCGCCTTTCCCCTCCACTTTACTCGTGGGTTGAGCAGACGCAAGACCGGTTTGAGAGACAGGGCTCTCGGACTGAGCCCATGGAGAAACGGCCGTGTCCAAGCCAGAGCCTCCGGGCGGCGAATCCTCTACACAACAATATTCGGCCTCAGAAATACTCATTCCAGCCAAAACACTTTTATCTGACCGTTTATAGCGAGCTGCTTTCAACAAGGCGGATTACTTAAACAATCACAACCTTCAAATCTTAACAACTTCTGTTCTTGGCTCATCTGTTCCAGCAGCAGATATACAGGAGCAGCACCAATCAGAAATCAGGAGGCGTGATTTCACCAAGCAAACATTAAAAACAAGGCACAGCAAGGCGGAGGTTTCACCAACAAACCAATGAATGCTGGTTAATATTTTTCTAGGCGGCTTTTTGGGTAATGCGATTCTCACGAACTCGCATGCTGAGTAACTAATACAAATCATCACTGCGTTCAGAAGTTGATTTCCATAAAACAAATGCGCGGGTTTCTGTAAAAATAACAACTGTGAGTGGTTTCAGATTTAAGACCATAAGTTATGAAATTGTAAATTCATATAACAGAGCGTAGATCAAACTGAGAAATGGGAAATTGGCAGTATAAATAATGCTGATCAAATAACTAGGACACTCAGGTATTACAACGAAGGGACGTTTGAGACCCTTAAAAGTACTAGTAGTCTTCAAGTAGTCTCTAGTTCTGTGACATTTGCAAACCGGATGGTTAGTTGGCTCAGTAGATTATCTTTGACCTTGTAAAGTGCTATCAAGTCATAACAAAGGAGAGCTAAAACAACGAGGATGCATTTTCAAGGAAGCCACCAATTCAGGTACCATAGCATTTTTATCGGATTTGTCTGTGGAGACACTTAAGAAAATTATTCTTAATAAATTTAACGGATTAATTGGAGGACATCCTCAGATTGTAGGTTGCTGGTGTAGGAAAGTAGGACCTGTCCTGCTTTTCTTCAATTCTTTCCCATATATTACAGAAATTAAATCACCATTTCCAAACACGCGGGGGGGTACGTTTGAAGGCTATTTCCCGCTAAGATCCTAAATTTGAAAAGTAATAATAATCTGTTTTGGGGGAAAATTTGAAGGAGCAATATTAATTAGAACGCCAAGATACCACGTGATATTTTGTGTCTCCCTGTGTGAGGTTCAGTTTTGTAAAACAGAGAAGTTTCATCCTAAATTTGTGCTTAATTGAGCAAAAACGTTAGAATAAATCTAAGTAGAGAGCTTGCTTTTGTTCAGGTGGGTGGAAGATTCTTTCCGCCTTTAGCATCTTAAGCATTACATTTTAAAACAAATGCGATCAAATACTCATCTGGCCAAATGTTTTCAAGAGTAGGAAAGGGCAGGTGCTCCTGTAAAACTCTGAGAATAGTCATGTTGTCTTTAAAAGTAGAAATCTCGAATTTAAGCATATCAATTTTATATTATGCCGTTCAGTTCCGTACTGGAACAGGCAAATCCAAAATGTGCCATGTGTCCATTCAAGGACTCATTCGAGACTATTAATCTATCCTCTATACAGAAACGTTGTCTACTGACGCATATAATTGAATTAGATTATCCATTCATTCGGATGTTGGTGTCATTACCTAGATATCGCTATGTGCTTTGCTGGGACCTGAATTGGGTGATAAAATAATTCCACCCAATTGCATGTATATGCTATATATTTTTTAATTTCATTGATTTTTGTGTAACTTGGCTCTTTCTTCTCAGTTAAGGTAATTGTAAATAAGGAAGGTGCACAGATGTTGATTTAACCACTTCAGTTGAAATATTTGTCTGACTTTTTATCGATACCAGCTATATCGGTGCATTGAAAGGTCGTCCCAAAAAAAAAGAGGCGAAAGGCAGTTCATAAATAAATGCTATTTAAAAGTTCGAGGGAACTCTCCACCACACACATCTAAGCAGGCCTTATCTCACCACAGGACCGGTGGAACATCTAGTCAATTTGGGATTATGTGATCAAATCCTATATCAAAGTTTGAATTTACAACCTTCTGACTCAGTGGTATCAACAAATGTGATAAAGAGTTAAAACATTAAAAGTTGCCGTTCTGAACTTCAGCTTCAACACTGTTCGATTGAGGAGTTAGGACATGTTAATCTTTTTTTTAGAAATAGAACCTCTTTCAGCGTTTCTGCGATGTCCTCTGCGAAATGTATATTTGCAGCGCAGTTCTTCAAAGCAGCTTCCGGTCAGTTTAAAATAGGAAGGTCTGCTGAGATAGAGTGGAATGTATTTTTTTTAACACTGTTTGTTCGGAAATTTATTTGTATTGCATTTATATTTGTAGTCATTTTATATCTTACATCCAAAGGAGTAAAAATCTTTATGACAACTTTTTCTAAATATTGTTGACATACCCATTTAAAATAAATATCCATTTTCGCGACAATGATTAAACTACGCGATCAGTAGATTTCTACATTATGATTATGTAGTTCAGGTAAAATTGAACCAGACATATTTTATTTTCTCCTCGACTGCTTTACAATTTTGGCAAATTAGTGGTTTTTTTTAACAAATTATACACCGAATAGTAATAGAACATTGCGTTCAAGAGAAGCCACATTTGGCGGCGGGGGTGGGGGGTGGGGGGGAGGTGGGAATGAAGCGAGACTGTCACAAGAGCTACGCTCTGATAAAGAGAAACTGATTATGAATGGGGTCTTAAAAATTGTCAGACGAAAGGGTGACATTATCTTAAGGACAAATAATGTTGCCTTTTAGTCGTCAGTTAATATTTATCGCATTTAATAGGAAATACTAAAACTAAGTAGTTTAAATGCAGAATATTCGATGGATTTACAACTAGTTACAAGTAACTGATGTAAGTCCTGTTAATTTCCTCTCAAAGATTTCATTCCACCTTTTCAGAAATTATTTACCAATATGCTAGCTCCTACTAAGATAAAGTATACTCATAAAATTGTAAAAAATGATTTAAAAGTAAAATATTCTGCACAAATAACTGATGCGGGAAATTCCATAATATATAGCCAAAATTATACAGTTATTACATTTGTAGTTCTTAGAGAAATAAACCTTTATTAATATCAGCAACTATTGTACTGAACAATTATTCGATGGATTTAATACTACGAAATGTGTACTAAAGATGCAGAATTATATAAAGGACAATCAAATAATATTTCGTCATAATTGTGTATGTTTTCGTACACAATGGCTGTAAGTCAAAATTAATTCCTGATTTTACGGGAATTTAAACTTGAAACATCTCTGAATTGATTACGAACTGCGCTGTACAATTAGTTTAATTCCCCAGATTGTTGGAGGCAGTTTACATAACTGCACCTAAGTGGAACTACCTTGCGTGCAAACCTTGGGTGCAACTATTAAGACGGGGCGAATACCGGTTCCAAAAAAATGTTTGTATAGCGCAAAGGCTTTAAACAGGAACGACATGCCAACGCCCCGCTAGGACATCTATTACTTTGTCGGTGATAATATGGCGTGCCTGCTGTTCATCTCACTGTGTGCATCAAATGAAATATGCCTAACCTCTCGACAACTAACACCAGTAAATTTCGCTGCCGATCCAGGAACCAAGTGAGCTGAACCATAGA
The DNA here is from genome assembly GCF_963921235.1 of Mobula hypostoma. Lineage (NCBI taxonomy): Eukaryota > Metazoa > Chordata > Chondrichthyes > Myliobatiformes > Myliobatidae > Mobula > Mobula hypostoma. Next base: position 194,095,600 of record NC_086098.1, read on the forward strand.
AAAATTTCTGGTCTACGTCAGCACTGAGGAGCTGAGCTCGGCTCCATTTAAAGCAAGCTCATAATTACACTTGTCAAACTTGCCAACATACCACATCTTCTAGTTTAAACCTACCCTCTCTTGAATTAAATTCAAGTGTCCTTTAATCAAGGATAATCTCCAGCATAGATTGTTCCACACTCCTATGCTGCAGGGGTAAACATGAATGTAACTGGTAGTGTAAGAGGCAATCACATTAAGCATAAAGTAAATGTTACTAACCAAATATCACCAGTTATTTGTCTGAATGTATGGCACCTCTAACTATTTCTTGCATCAAGTTTCAGGTTTTGGGTCACTCTTTATTCTCATACATTCTCTTTTACACCAAGAAGCTTTCACTTAGAGAAGCATATTTTATGGGTGCTTAGTGTCTACCCCAGAATAAGGATTATACAAACAAGATATTCCAGTTTGATTAAGCACTGGCATCCAACCAGACACCCTGTTCACAAAAATGTACAGCAAATGGATTCAATCCAGCTATGTACCATTAATACAGTCCCCCATTGATAGACTGTGCCATCAAACAACACTCACACTCCATTAACCAGCTCACCAATTCTCCATTCAGGTTGCACTCGGCCTGAGTCCTCGTCACAGCTGCAAACATGGACCAAAGCATTGACTTCCAGAGCTGAGTTAAGACTGACAACTCCTGGCATCAAAGCTGCATTTGATTGAATGTGTGTTAAAGAAGTAATGTTGTAACTCAAATGCGAGCATCAATGGGAAATCACTTCAGTGCTTAGGGTCACTCCTCACACGATAAAAGATAGTTGTGGCTATTAAAGGTCAATCATTCCAGCACCAGCCCTGGAGATTCTCAACAGTGTTCTAAGCCCAAATATCTTCACTAACTTTGTTAACAATCTTCTTTTTATCATAAAGTCATAAATACTTGCCAATGATTGCGACACATTTAATTACGTTCAGAACTCCTTTGCAAATGAAGCTTTTCACGCCAACTTGCATGAAGAACTAGGCACTAAGCAGGTAAGGACTGGTAAGTGGTTAGTAGACGTCATGCCACTAAAGGCAACAAAATGTCTGTTCTGCACCATTTATTTATTGTTGCTGGGTCTATCCAAAAGCGTCTTAAGAGTAAAAATTCAAAAGAATGCCTCATCACCATCTTCTCAAGGGCATTTAGGGATGGGTAATAAATGCAATCTTAGTCAGCAACACACATCTTGAAAATTACTTGATTGCACAAAAGAGAGTTTGTCCACTTACCTTTGACATTCAAAGGCACTACCATCTTCAAGTGTTCCATCATCAATATTCTCAAGACAACTATTGAACAAAAGCTCAACTGAAGCAGCCATATACTTACTGTGGCTACAAGTATAGGCCATAGCATCTTTACCTCCATTGAGGTACAGCATTGTGTTTTCCATTATCTACAGTATAGCACTCAACAGAAACAAAATGAAATGCTCTCCATTTATCAGTTAAGTGCAGGTCCAAAAATATTTTAAAAACTCAATACCTCCTACAACAAAGCACTCCATCATGGTGACACTCCATTCACCACCCTATACACTCTTCTCTTCACCAGTGAAGCACCATGCTGAAGATACTCACCTAGACTACTAAGATAGCACTTCATAAAGTAGAATCTCTACTGACAAGAAGGACAAGTGCAGTAAGTCATAGAAACAGTATCACCCACGGAATCCCCTAAAGGCCGTGCACTGTTCTCATTTGGAAGTGCTAGGCATTGCTTCACTGAATCAAAATTCTATAGTTCCATAACCAACTGCCTTGCAGGAGTACCACTCCCAGAAGGATTGCAGCTGTTCTCAGAGGTGGCTTATTGTCACCTGCTAAAGGGCAATTAAGATGGGCAATAAATGTTGCCCTAACTGGCAACACTTCCCTCCAGAGAACTGGAATACATTGTCAACAACATACTGTACATTATGGAATACACTGGAATATGGGCATGCTATGTTGATACCAGAGGCATGGTGACACTTGCAAGCTGCCCCCAGCACAATCCTCGGACTGTGATGGTCATTGATGCAGAACAATGCAATTCACTGTATGTTTCAATGTTTCAATGTACATCTGACAAATAAATCTAATCTTTTCTTTTATATTACCTAATGGTATACCATCTAGATTATGGTATACCATAATGTAGTTAAAGAAAATACCCCCCTTGACTGTTTTTTCTTTGGTTCATTTGCAAAGCAGATGCAAGTGGTATCTTGTTTACACTTGCAGATCTCAATTACAAATGATGTAAAATTAGAAAGAATATACAACACAGAACTAAGCATTCATCCCCAATAGTCTATGATAAAAAAATAACTCGCTGCCTCCTCCCATTCCATCTACTTCACCACACATAGTAAGTCTATCTTTATTTTCCCTTTTGTCCTCTATATTTTTGCAATTTCCTTTTGAAAATACTATCAGTGGCCACAAAGTACCTCCTGTGTATGTTTGTGGTCCTCTGCTGCAGTGGCCTATCCACTTTACAGTTCAAAGTTGCTGGTGAACGCAGCAGGCCAGGCAGCAACTGTAGGAAGAGGTACAGTCGACGAGATCCTGATGAAGGGTCTCGGCCTGAAACGTCGACTGCACCTCTTCCTACAGGTGCTGCCTGGCCTGCTGCGTTCACCAGCAACTTTGATGTGTGTTACTTGAATTTGCAGCATCTGCAGAATTCCTGTTGTTTGCACTTTACAGTTCGGCAGGTTGTATGTTCAGAGATACTCTAATGAATACCACTGTTGTGATGTATAGTTACTTTAGTTACTGTCACCTTCCCGTCTCCTCTGACATTTTTTGCCCACAGAAATTGCCACATAGTGTATTTTTTTTTTTGATTTTTGTACCATTCTCCATATACTCTAGAAACTGCTGAGGTCCCAGGAGATCAACAGTTCCTGAGATTCTCAAACCACAGTCACATGGAATTCATCACATGGAATGGATAGTAATTCCACGGTCAAAGTCACCTTGATCTCATTTCTTCCCATCAGTAGATGTTTGGTCTGAATAACTACTGAACTTCTTGACATGTTTGTATGCTTTTATACATTGAGTTGTTGCCACATGATTGGCTGATTAGGTAGGTGTATTAACAGGTGTACCTATTAAAGTGGCCACTGAGTGTATGTTTTAATTTTAGAAGTAGTGTAACATTGTCTGAAGATTTATCAAAGCAATAAATACTTTACTGCTTATAAAATGATTGCAGCATTTCCCAGTTAGCCTTTGCTAGGGGTTTCATCGCTTACTTCTTTTAGTATATGGTAGACAACATATACTATGCTGAAACAAATCCCAGAGTAGTATATGGTGACATATATGTACATTGATAATAAATTCACTTTGAACTTTTATGGAATATATTTTATGGTGTCGCCAGCAAAAATATTTTGATTAAGCCCTATAGAATATCAACTGTGCTCCTCAGCTACCTCGTGTGATAATGAAGTTCATATTCTACCCACTTTATAAATTTCTCTTGAATTGTTTGTTGGATATGTTAGTAAATTTCTTGGTTACTAATTATTGATTCTAACATGAAATAATCCTTCTTCACTACTACATAAATCATCACACTATTTGTGGAAAACAGCTGAAACAGCAGGTTGGAAATATCTGGTCCCCAAACAGAAATGCTGGAAGAACTCAGCCAGTCAGGCAGCATCTACAGAAATTGAAAGATTAATAATTCAGGCCAATGACCCTGCTTCAGAACTAAGGAAAGAGTGGAGGATTTACAGTTTTCATTGCAGAGCTGGGGGGAAGGGGGTCATTCAGTTTGTTCCAGGGTATCACTAGAATTCAAATACAAGAGCTTTGGAATTCCTGTCCAAGTGATTAAAATTTAATTTAAGAAATACAGGTAGGAATGTTCAGGTCCAGCTGTGTTTAACACTGTCTATGCATTTTTCAGAGTTTTCTGGACATGTATCAACTACAAATTGTTCTGCTTCAGGGTTCTTGCATAACTTCAGTCTGGAGCTGGTTTAGGCCCCAACTATCAAATTACTGAACAATTTACTTTCTTTGCTAAGTGAAAATTGTCTTCTAAAGTTACAGTGTATACCTTTCTGCTTTGTTGAGGCTAACACCAGTGCAAATGCACTATGAAATTATTGATAAGAGGGACTAAATCATATTCTAATTTGTCTTTTTCTTCCTTAAAGCTGAACTTTACATGATTTGAAACCCATCCAAATACAGATGACTCAGAGTTTGAATAAAACAGGTGGAGACACAGTTCCATAGAAACTATGAAAGATTAATAGAAACAATCAAGTTGAGAAGTTCTGAGCTTGAAGCAATATTAGATTAAATCCAAGATTCGTAACTCTGATAAAAACAGGTTATGCCACGGAACCTTCTCCATCAGATAAAAATGAGGGGAAAGGTCATGTATAGGACTTTGCTTATCCACGTTTAGGACTCGGTGCTAACTACTGCTATTACCATTACTATTGCTGCTAGTTTTATTTCATTTCACTTCCTGCTCCACCCTTCCCATTTTAAAGACTACTAAAAATACTCTTCAATGCCCATCCAGTCTCCAGTAAGTTTGTAGAATGTGACAAAGCAACACACGTGAAATGCTGAAGACCTGAAGAACAGTCTCAATCTAAAATGTTGACTGTTTACTGCTTTTCCATAGATGCTGCTTGACTTGTCGAGTTCCTCCTGCATTTTGTGTGTGTTGCATTAGATTCCCAGCATCTGCAGACTTCTCATATTTATGTAGAAAGTAACATCTCATTTGTGAACCTGAAGTTGATAAGGAAGACACAGCGAGTCTTAAAGCAGACATTGATAGGTTCTTGATTGGACATGGCATCAAAGGTTACGGGGGGGGCGCGAGGAAAGCCGGGAATGAGGGTTAAGGAGGAGAAAAAAAAAGGATCAGCAATGAGTGAATGGCGGACCAGACTCGATGGACGAGATGGTCTAATTCTGCTCCTTTGTCTTACAGTCTTATGGACTAATAAACAAATCTTTGTTTACTTCAGTAATACTTTAAATGGTTCAAATAGTTCAATTTAATATCAGATAATGTATACTGTATACATCTTGAAGTTCTTACTCTTTGCAGACATCCATGAAACAAGAAATCCAATAGAATGTATGATAGAAAACATTAGAACGGTGAAGACCCCTCTCCCCTCCCATCACACAGACAGCTCCAGAAGCCTCGACCTTCCCCCTCCGCTCACCTGCACCAGCAGAAGCACCAACCCCTCACCCCTACTATGTAAGCAGTAGTCAGAGTCCCCAAAGAGACCTTGGTCTAGAGTCCATCAAAAACTACAATCTCTAACCAACCACTTTGGTATCTCCTGCAACAATGAGAGCAGAGACCAGCAACTCACTGTTCTGATGTGAGAGGGATCGCTTGAGTACAGAGACACATACCTCCTACTGTCTCAGCGTTTCAGACCCCACGATGCTTCAATCAACAAAATCAGCAAGCAAATCATTTACTGGGCTGCTCTCTGAAGGTGCGCGTCTTCCAGGCTTTTCCTGGAGATAGTGAAGCGCCAGGCCGCACAGCCGACCCGAAGATCTACTGCGTGCAAAGGACTGTAGTTTTTGCTTTAGATCATGGACTCCAGCAGATGCTTGAAAAGAAAAGAAAGACATAAGAGAAGAAGAATAAGATGTTTTGTGGATGAACTGGAAGAAGTCTCTAGAGTCCACTGGAGCCATCTTTCTGAGCTCCTCCTCCACCTTATTTGATCAGCACATATAATAAATAAGAAACAAATCTTTAAGCTTCAGTTTAGTGATAAAAAATTTTATTGATGTGTTTGCAAAGTTATTTTTAATAACATTATTTTAAGACACCTCCAACAGGGAAGGATATGTACTCACAATTTTATTTTAAGTACTTGCAGAATTCTTAGTAAGTACCGTAGTCTCCTTTTCCATGTGGGATCCTGTGTTATGTACGTGAAATTCATATAAAATAATCTGTAATCTTAAAAGTGGTGACCATAAAATTATACAGGTTGAGCACCCCCAAGCACCCAATGCTTGGGGCCGGAAGTATTTTGGATTTTGTTTTTTTTGGATTTTGCAATACTTGTATTTATATAACGAAAAACCTTGGGAATGGGATCCAAGTCTAAACATAAAATCCATTTACATCACATATACAGTTCTATATAATATTTTTAATAACAATTACTACCTTGGCTGCACAGGTGGCCAGCCAGTTTCTGTTTGGCATTGCCATAATTTCTGACTCTGAATTTATGTGCTACAGGTAAGCAGTCTTTGTCTAACACTTTGGTATCACACATATGTACTGATGCACCCAATCGGCATATTAGATTTTCATAAGCAACAATCTTGGTAAACTCATCAATAATTTTCTCTGCTGCTTTGTGATCAGCAGATGCTTTATCACCACAAATCTTTAAAAATTTAATGCCCTGTCTTCTCTTAAATTTCTGCAACCAGCCTGCTGAATATTCACATTTACCTTCAATTTTTAGTTCATTATGATAGACCTTTGCTTGCTTCATGATCAGCATACCATTAAGTGGCATATGATCACTCCGATGCTGACGAATCCACTCTTTCAATATTTGATAGAGATTTTTATTTTTTGTTTTATGCAGTGTTTTTCTATTTTTCATTCATTTCTGTTCATGCCTCAACAGCATGAGCCTCAACCTATAGCATTCACATCTATGGTGATGAAGTGCTTTGGGAGGGTGGTCATGGCTAGAATCAACACCTGTCTCAGGAAGGACCTGGACCTTCTGCAATTTGCCTATTGCCACAAAAGACCTACAGCATACGTGATCTCAATGGCTCTTCACACAGCAGTGGATCACCTGGACAATGCAAATACCTAAGTCAGGCTGCTGTTTATTGACTACAGCTCAGCATTTAACATCATCTCTCCTACAGTCCTGCTTGAAAAGCTACAGAACCTAGTCCTCTGTAACTCCCTCTGCAACTGGATCCCCGACTTGCTAACCGGAAGACCACACTCTCTGCAGATTGGAAACAACATCTCCATCTCGCTGACAATTAACACTGGCGTTCCACAAAGTGTGTGCTTAGCTCTCTGCATTGTTCTCTCGACACTCATGACTGTGTGGCTAGGCATAGCTCAAATGCCATCTATAAATTTGCTGATAATGCAACCATAGTTGGCAGAATTTCAGATGGTGATGAAAGGGTGTACAGGAGCGAAATATACCAATTAGTTGAGTGGTGTCTCAGCAACAACCTTGCACTCAACGTCAGCAAGACCAAAGAGCTGATTGTGGACTTTAGGAAGCATAAGACGAGGGAACACAAACCAATCCTCAAAGAGGAATCAGAAGCGGAGAGAGTGAGAAGTTTCAAGTTTCTTGGTGTCAGTATCTCCGAGGACCTAACCTGGACGCAACACATATGCAGCTATAAAGAAGGCAAGACAGCGGCTATATCTTATGAGGAGTTTGAGGAGATTTGGTTTGTCAATTAAAACACTCGAAATCGACAAATATACTGTGACTGGACGCATCACAGTATATTTATAAATTTATAAATTGGCGGTGGGGGGGGTTGTGTGTGCAGGGTGGACTACCAAACAAGATCAAAATAAACTGCAGAAACTTGTAAAATTTGTCAGATTCCGATTCATCATGGGTACTAGCCTCCATAGTAATGATGGTGGTGTCCATCATTAAGGATCTCCAGCACCCAAGACATGCACGCTTCACACTGTACCATCGGGAAGGAGATACAGAAGCCTGATAGCAGACACTCACTGATTCAGGAACAGCTTCCTTCTTCCCCTCTGCAATCTGGTTTCTAAATGAATATTGAACCCATGAACACTACCTCACCACTTTTTATTTCTGTATTTTTTTGCATTACTTATTTTAACTTAACTATTTAATAGTTATCTATATAATGTAACTCATTTTTCCCCCTATTTATTTATCATGTATTTGAAACAAGGCAGTGAACTTGTGGCACAGATCAGTACCAAGGCATATGATTTAGTGGCCATTACAGACACCTGGTTGCAAGGTGGAGATAACTGGGAATTAAATATCAGGTAATATGGAAGGATAGGCATGAAGGCAGAGGAGGTGGAGGGGCACTTTTGATTAGGGACGAGATCAGGCGACCGTGAGAGACGATATAAGATCTACGGAGCAGAATGCTGAGTCCATCTGGGTAGAGATTAAGAATAGAAAAAGGGAAAAAAAAATCACTGGTGGAAGTTGTCTATAGGCCACCTAATAAAAATATTGCAGTGGCAGAGGCGATTAACCAAGAAATAACTGAGGCTTGCAAGAACAGAATGGCAGTTGTCATGGGGGATTTTAACTTCCACATAGATTGGGTGAATCAGGTTGGTCAAGGAAGTCCTGAGGAGGACTCCATAGAATGCATCCGTGATGGCTTTCTTGAGCAGCATGTTAGTGAACCGACAAAGGGAAAATGCTATCTTAGATCTAGCCCTGTGCAATGAGACAGGCAAGATTAACGATCTTGTAGTCAGGGATCCTCTTGGAAAGAGTGATCATAGTATGATTGAATTTCACATTCAGATAGAGGATGAAATAGTTATATCTAAAACTAGTGTATTATGCTTGAACAAGGGAGACAACAATGGGATGAGGGAGGAGTTGGCTAATGTGGATTGGGAGCACAGGCTATTTGGTAGGACAGTTGAGGAACAGTGGAGTACTTTCAAAGAGATTTTTCACAGTGCTCAGTAAGGTCAGTAAGTGTGGGGAGAGCTAGCCTTGGATAACTAAGGAAATAAAAGATAGTATCAAATTCAGAGCTCATGCGTACAAAGTCACAAAGAGTAGTGGAAGACTAGAGGATTGGGAAGACTTTAAAAAGCAACAAAGAACAACTAAACAACAGGAATTCTGCAGATGCTGGAAATTCAAGCAACACACATCAAACTTGCTGGTGAACGCAGCAGGCCAGGCCGCATCTCTAGGAAGAGGTACAGTCGACGTTTCAGGCCGAGACCCTTCGTCAGGACTAATTAAACTGAAGAACAACTAAACAAGAAATAAGGGAAGGAAGATAGAGTATGAAAGTAAATTAGCACAAAATATAAAAACAATAGGAAAAGTTTTTATAAATATATCAAGTGGAAAAGGGTGGCTAAAGTCAACATAGGTCCCTTGGAAGATGATAAGGGGAAATTGATATTGGGTAATAGGGAAATGGCTGAGGCATTGAATGACTATTTTGTGTTGGTCTTCACAGTGGAGTACATGTCTAATATTCCAAAGGAGGATGTTATGAACAAAATGGGAGATAAAATCACTGTCACTAAAGAGATAGTGATGAGCAAACTACAGGGCCTGAAGGTAGATAAGTCCCCTGGTCCTGATGGGATGCATCCCAGGGTGCCGAAAGAATTGGCGGAGGATATAGTAGATGCGTTGGTAATCATTTATCAAAACTCTCTAGACTCCGGGCAGGTCCTGGCGGAATCGAAGACAGCAAATGTCACACCACTTTTTAAAAGGATGTAGGCAAGAGACAGGCAACACTAGGCCAGTTAGCTTAACATCTGTTGTCGAGAGAATGCTTGAAGCTGTCATTAAGGTAGAAATAGCAAAGCATTTAGAAAGGAGTGGTTCCATTAGACAGACATAGCATGGATTCAGAAAGGGCAGGTCCTGTTTGACAAACTTACTGGAGTTCTTTGAGGACATAATGAGTACCGTGGATAGGAGGGAACAGGTGGATGCCGTATACTTGGATTTCCAGAAGGCATTCGATAAGGTGCCACACAAGAGACTTATAAATAAGGTACGGATGCATGGAGTCGGAGGAAGTGTATTGGCATGGATAGTGGATTAGTTAACCAACAGAAGGCAGAGAGTTGGTATAAATGGGTGTTTCTCCGGTTGGCAGTCAGTGGTGAGTGGGGTGCCACAGGGGTCGCTGCTGGGCCCACAGCTGTTTACCATTTACATTGATGATTCGGAAGAGGGGACTGAGTGTAGCGTAGCAAAATTTGCTGATGACACTAAACTGAGTGGAAAAGCAAATTGTACAGAGGATGTGGAGAGTCTGCAGAGGGATATAGATAGATTAATGGAATGGGCCAAGGTCCGACAGATGGAATACAACGTTGGTAAATGCGAGATCATCCACTTTGGAAGGAATAATAGAAGAGCAGTTTATTATTTAAATGGTGAAAGATTGCAGCATGCTGTTGTGCAGAGGGACTTGGGAGTGCTTGTGCATGAATTCAAAAAGTTGGCTTGCAGGTACAACAGGTTACTAAGAAGACAAACGGAATGTTGGCCTTTATTGCTAGAGGGATTGAATACAAGAGCAGGGAGGTCATGCTGCAACTATACAGGGTACTGGTGAGGGCGCACCTAGAGTACTGTGTGCAATTCTGGTCTCCATACTTGAGGAAGGATATACTGGCTTTGGAAGCAGTACAGAGGAGGTTCACTACGTTAATTCCAGGGATGAAGGGGTTAACCAATGAGGAGAGATTCAGTCACTTGGGACTATACTCTCTGGAGTTCAGAAGAATGAGAGGGGATCTTATAGAAACATACAAAATTTTGAAAGGGATAGATAAAATAGACATAGAAAAGTTGTTTCCATTGGTAGGTGAGACTAGAATTAGGGGACATTGCCTCGAGATTCAGGGGAGAAGATTTAGGACAGAGATGAGGAGAAATTGTTTATCCCAGAGAGTGGTGAATCTGTGGAATTCTCTGCCCAGCGAAGCAGTTGAGGCTTCTTCACTAAATATATTTAAGTAACAGTTAGATAGGTTTTTGCAAAGAAAGGGAATTAAGGGTTACGGGGAAGAGGCAGGTAGATGGAGCTGAGTTTACGGACAGATCAGCCATGATCTTATTGAATGGTGGGGCAGGCTCGATGGACCAGATGGCCTACTCCTGCTCCTATTTCTTATATTCTTATGTTCTTATTTCATTGTACTGCTGCAGTAAAGTTAACAAATTCCACGACATATGCCAATGATATTAAATCTGACCCTGATTCTACGTATGTGAGATCACATCATATATTTCTGTGGTACACAGAGACCTGAGCATTGCCTGGAAACCTTCTAGCGCCTTGTGGAATTTTCCATTTGTGGTGTTGTGTCAGTGCTCAATAATAATTTTGGATTTCTGAAGTTTCTGGATTTTGGAATTTTGGATAAAGGGTGCTCAACCTATGTAAAGTACTGTTTTTAGCATTTGCAGTCTCTTTTGATTCACTATAAAATTACAGTTTACTTTGCAGAAACCTATCTGAATTATTTGTGATCTCAGGCTCACAGGTAAGTGATTGATTCTTACCAGCTCTCCTATGATGCCTGGCAAGCTATTTAGTGGTATCATAACCACAATGTCAAAAGATGAAACGAGCTCAACATATCACCTGGGTACCAAATTTGGACATGACAGTACTCCCAGCCCAGATAATCTCTTAAAAGTATCTTGGGAGCAATATCTAAATTAGAAGAACTGAGCACACAGGCAAAATGCTGGAGGAACTCAGCAGGCCAGGCAGCATCAGTGGAAATGAGAAAACAATCAATGTTTCAGGCCAAAACCCTTCAGGCCTTGACATGAAACGTTGACTGTTTATACATTTCCATTGACGCTGTCTGACCTGCTGAGTTCCTCCAGCATTTTGTGTGTGTTGCTCTGGAATTCCAGCAACTGCAGAATCTTTTGTTTTAGAAGAGCTGAGCCACAGACAAGCCATGAAATAGCCCAGCATAGACACACACAAAAATCTGCTTTAAATATAAAACACCAGGCTCATCCATCACTGTCCTTCCCTCTGTGTTGTCTTGCCAGAAATTGTGCTATGTAGATCACATGAAAGGAGTAACCCTGGAATCCTCAGCATTAACTCCAAACCCCATGAAGTCTCATGAAATCAGGACAAAGAGACTAACAATTTAAACCCCCCACTTCAGCTCATGAATCAATGCACCTCCTCTTCAAAAAATAATTGAAAGAATCACTATCAAATGTATTACGAGTCGTTGGCTTCAGTATTGTAGCACCAGCACTGACCAAGTTGGTTGAGCCTGAAGGATAGCTTATAGACTGGATCTGTCATTGAGTGAATCAAGAATCTATTTGATTTTGTCCTCCCCATATAATTCCTTCTATAATAACACGGTGAGGGTGATCTCTTGCAGCCTTTGTGGAAACAAAGATCCTCATATCAAACAACCCCCATTGTGTTGTACGTTGTTTTAAAATGCAACAGATACATGGTCAGCACAACATTGTGGGCCAAAGGGACTGTAATGCTCTGTAGATTTCTATGTTCTATGTTCTCTACTGAAAAGGTCTGGCAGTTCAAGCATAACAATGCATGAAACAGCAGCAAAAGAAAAGAATTACGTAACAATCTGTAACCTTGTAGCTTTGTAAGTATCTCACTCTACAATGCAATCAAGCCAGAAGAAGCTCAGAAAGATATCCCCAGGTATATCTAAATATGAGGTGCCAACCGGTAAACTGCATTTTCAAATAGAGCATGCAATGCACTGGTGATCTCATAAAAGATCAGATAAAAGTACTGGAGTCTGGCACTAATGTAGCTGTCAACGGTGATGGATAATTAAACCACTGACATGAGGAGGAGGCTTCAACAATGTTGCGATCTTCAGCAATTGCAGAGCAGAGCATTATGATCACACAGGAGTGTACAGTTGCAACACACACAAAATGCTGAAGGAACTCAGCAGGTCAGGCAGCATCTCTGGAAATGAATAAACTGTCGATGTTTTGGGCCAAGATTCTTCATCAGGACTGAGAAGGAAGGGGAAGACACCTGAAGAGGAAGTAGGCTAGGTGGAAGGCGATAGATGAAGCCAGGAGGGTGAGAAACATCAAGGAGAAGAATGAATCTGATAGGAGAAGAGAGTTGGCCATAGGAGAAAGGGAAGGAGGAGGGGACCCAGGGGGAAGTAATAGGCAGATGAGGAGAGATAAAAGGTCAGAGTGGGGAACAGAGGAAGGGGTACAATTGTCTACCGGAAGGAGAAATTGATATTCATGCCATCAGGTTGGAGGTTACCTAAACGGAATGTAAGGTGTTGTTCCTTCACCCTGAGAGTGGCCTCATCTTGGCACAAGAGGAGGCCATGGACTGATATGTCAGAGTGGGAACTGGAATTGGAATTAAAATGTTTGGCCACTGGGAAGTTTCAGTTTTGGCTGATGGAGTGGATGGACTTGACAAAGCGGTCCCCAATTTACAGCGGGTCTCACCAATATAGAACAGGCCACATCAGAAGCACCGGATAGAATAGACTGCCTCAGCAGATTCAAAGATGAGGTGTTGCCTCACGTGGAAGGACTGTTTGGGGCCCTGAGTGGAGGTGAAGAAGGAGATGAATGAGCAGTTATAGCACCTAGGCTGCTTGCGGAGGTAATTGCCGAGAGACAAATTAGTGGGGAGGTACAGTTGAACAAGGGAATCCCAGAGGGAGTGATCCCTGCAGAAAGCGGAGTGGAGGTGGGGAAGGTAAAGATATGTTTAGTGGTGGGATCACTTTGGAGATGGAGGAAGGTGTGTTGGATGTGGAGGCTCATGGGTTGGTGGGTAAGAACAAGACCTCTATCACTGTTAAGATGGCGGGAAGATATGGTGAGTGTGGAAGATGTGGTGAGTGTGGATGTTCAGGACGTGGAGGAGATGTAGGTGAGGGCAGCATCAATAGTGGAGGAAGACAAACATCGTTCTTTGAAGAAGAAGGACATATCTGATGTCCTGGGAAGGAAAGCCGCATCCTGGGGACAGATGCGGTGAAGGGGAAGGAGGCTGAGAAAAGGGAATAGCAATTTTATAGGAGATACTGTGGGAAGAGGTAGAGTCAAGATAACCGTGGGAATCAGTAGGTTTATAAAAGATATTAGTTGACTGCTTGTCTCAGAGATGGAGACAGGGAGATCAAGAAAGGGGAGCGAGGAGTCAGAAATGGTGTAGTAGATGATCCATCTTAGAATCCTCCTGAGATCTCAGGCATTTCAATTCACATCACGTAACCAGCTGGGAGTGCTGGATATCACAAAGACTTTGGGATGAGATGACATCCCAGCTGTGATACTGAAAGTTATGCTAAGAAAAATGATTCAGTTCATGCCTACAGCCAAATTGTTCTGTATAATTACAACACTAGTCTAACAGACAACATGTACAATTGTGCGGTTTTGTTCTCATCACAAGACGCAGGAACATTCAGTCTGGCTGACTGTGATTCAATCAATCTTACTCACAGTAAAATATTGAAATGCATTGTAATTGTAATCAAGTAGCAGCTACTCTAAAGGAACGTTCTCAGCAGTACCCGTTTAGAATTTTATCAGGACCACATAGCTCCAGATCGACCACGGACAAAAGAGATGAGATGATCATGATTTCCTTTGATTTCATGGCAGCCTAGACCAAATGGGGCAATAGGGAGCCCAGTTAAAGGTGAAGTCAATGAACATGAAAACGAAATACTTTAATCATTGGAGTTATAATTGCTCAAAGAATACTGGCTATTGCAGGTCCTTATACGAGCCCCCCAGACCACATAATCTTTAGTTGCTTCAATTCTTCTACCATAAAGTCATTGGGAATGTTTGATAATGATTGCACTATATACAGTTTCATTTGCAATTCTACGTTTAATGAACCAGTCCATGCATGCATGCAGCAAAACCTAGAAAATATACAGGCAAAGTCTAATAAAATTACAGAATTCCAGGAAGGATTCCTGACACAGCATGTGGACAATTAGAGGAGAGGCTATACTGAATCTTGTACTAGATAATGAAATTGGATAGGTCATAGAACTTTATACATAGCTGCCTATGAGGTCAACAATGCACCAACCGAAAATGAACCAATTGGTTGTCCTTCCATACATTCGAAATATCTCAGAAATGACAGCCTGACTGCTTGAACATAGGATTTCAGTCGCATACAAGCCAACAGCAACATTGAGAAGATTACCTTGCAGACCAAAAGAATGAACCAAGCTATTAGACAATACCAATGTGGTCTAGAAAATCAATATGTGGACTGCAGCAAATATTGTGTCAGCCAAACTAGGAGAAAACTATCCACAAGGATCCATGAAGATCCATTGACTGTAAAGTGACAAGATAAACTCTCCCTAGTCTCTACCCATGAAGATTGAGAAGGGCACAAATTCGACTGGCCATCTGTAAAAGTCATGGTGCAAGTGAATACATGGCACGCAAGAGAATTCCTAGGGTTTTCCACAATCAATTCTGTAAAGAAACATGTTGATCTTGATCCTATTTATGAGCCACATAATTCCAGACCGCAAGGCACAAAATTTGCTACAAAGCCAATCAGCGATGAGATTTTCTCCCTATGTCACAACTGAGTTTCCAAAGTTATGTCCAATCAGCTAATTGAAAAGTCTATAAATGCCAAGCATTCCTAGGACACACCACAATCAAACGCACACTGACAAAATCTCCTTGCATGGTGACGAAACATTTGCAAGTAAATTGCCAAGGTAGGAGAACAACTCAACTCAACCAAGTCATAGAACTCTTGATAGCTGAGCATTTGGAAGATAGTGACCATGGCTCCTTGATCTTCAGTATGGCCATGCATAGGAGGAGTCAGTATAGGAAAGCATTCAGTTGGGAGAGGGCAGATTATAATGGAATTAGGCGGGAACTTTTGAACATAAATAGGAACCAGATGTTTTCGGGAAAATGCACAGAGGAAAACTTGCATAGGGTTTTGAATAGGTTTACTCCACTGAGACAGGGAAATGATGGTAGGGTGAAGGAATTATGGCTGACAAGAGCAACTCATTTCCTCAGGATTATTGATTTATTTATTCATACTATTTGTCTTTTTTCGTACATTTTTTGTTTGTCAGACTTTGTGTGTAGTTTTTCATTGATTCTATTGTATTTCTCTGTTCTGTTGTGAATGCTTGTAAGAAAATGAATCTCAAGGTAGTATATGGTGAAATACATGTATTTTGATGACAGTTACTTTGAACTTTGAACCCTAGCATATATAATTTGATAATAAATGTACTTTGAACTTTGAAATTAAAATAGTTATTCTTTCCACTGTTCGTTTCAAGGCTCTATTATGTGCCATCTTTAAAGTGAACTGCTGTAATTTACTTCAATTACTCTGACCATTCCTCCTAAACCCACAACCTTCCTCTCCAAGAGGACAAGAGCAGGAGGCATTTGTGAGCACCACCACATTCAGGTTCCCCTCCAAATCACTCACAATCCTGACTTGGAAATATGATGCTACTCCTTTTTTTTATTGCTGGATATAAATTCTAGAAGACCCTGCCAAGGATTTCACCAGGAGCACCCTGCTAAGGATTTCACTAGAAGGACAGTGGCTGTTCAAGAACGTGGCTCATTTTTGACAGTGAAGTATGCATCACAAAAGAATACATAAGACAAATATAACAGCAATGTTCTTGATTAGGAAATGTTTGCACAATGCTTTAATCCGCTGTAGAAGGGCTTTCAATCTGGAATGTTGACTGTTTACTCCCCTCCATAGATGTTGCTTGACTTGTCGAGTTCCTCCAGCATTTTGTGCGGGTTGCTCAAGATTTCCAGCATCTGTAGAATCTCTTGTGTTTATGACAAATATTCTAAGTCAATCTGCAAAATGCATAATTGAGTATCAAGTAGTTAAATCAATGGAAATTGGCCTACAAAAAAAACCTAACTTATAAGCAATACTGAATTAGTATCTAACAGTCTTTTATTTGAACCTGATGATCAAATAGTGGTTTTTTAAAAGAAATTTAGTCATAAGCAGTTAAACTATAGAACTTCAATGTCATAATTAATTCCATTCCCATTTGATAATGTGAAGTAGCCAAATCTTATTTCCTATCCAGCAATAACTTCTACTTTAAAATAGAATCTTCACGTACAAATTGTATTTGATTAGAATTGTCAAAATACAGATCACAGAGCTGTGTATGACCAATAACTTGTCATGGGATGCTGATTTGCATCCATAATAACTTGATTGGTTCTTCCTGGCACAATAGATTTCAAGGTGTGTTAACAGAAAGTGGTAGTCATGGTGAGTGTAAACTCAATCACAGCATGAAGAACATGGCAGAGTGGTTTTCCTGACTTCAGAAGCTGACATTTACAATCAGCTATTACCCGCATTTGCCCATTTGGATAAATTCAGCAAACTGCTAGAAAATGCACGTATAGCAGTTATGTATCACAAATCCGCGTGGGCACGTGGCCAAGTGGTTAAGGCATTGGACTAGTGACCTGAAGGTCATGAGTTCGAGCCCCAGCCGAGGGAATGTGTTGTGTCCTTGAACAAGGCACTTAATCACGCATTGCTCTGCGACGACACTGGTGCCAAGCTGTATGGGTCCTAATGCCCTTCCCTTGGACAACATTGGTGTCGCAGAGAGGGGAGACTTGCAGCATGGGCAACTGCTGGTCTTCCATACAACCTTGCCCAGGCCTGCGCCCTGGAGAGTGAAGACTTTCCAAGCGCAGATCCATGGTCTCGCAAGACTAATGGATGCCTTTTTCTTTACTTTATCGCAAATCCTTTCCAAAGTTTAGACTACTTATAAATGTGAAGACCTTTACAATAACATCATAGGCTCTATATTTTTAAAGAAGTAGAATTACAATTAATAGGATAGATTCCATCAGATAAGCTGTTAATGAGTTATTACTTGTGAGGAGATATTTTGCTGTTTCAAAATTGCATGCAGATACATCAAATTTTTCATTTTGAAATAAGTGATGCAGGAAATAGTTAAATGATAAAGAATAATGCTAATATATACTTAGACAAGAATAATTAAGTTAAAAAATAGCTTTCTTCATCCCATTGGGATTGAAATATCTACCTGAAAAAGGATATCTCCAATTCAGATTTCTAGAACAATAATCTCTATTGTTAATGAAGTAGATTATTCATTTGGAACTCCTCTTGGGTCGGGGAGCTGCTGAGTTAATATAAGCTGCAGCAACGGCAGCAACTGGATAAATTGAAAATAGCACTCATTGTCATCTTTTCCCTTCCTGGATATCAGCTGAGGAGACATCTGCAGGATCAAAATTCAGTACCAGCTGTATGTACTTGGCCATTACTGAACATGGACTTGGCTGGCACTGAATATATTTTCCTTATAAACTTCTTTGCCTGTTTTTGCACAATTACGGGATGACAGAAATGTTTATGTTTAAGTTCTATTTAATTCGAGTTGCCAAATTCCTCCTCTAAATATATTGATTAACTGGTTATATAACATTCTTACAGTTTTATAAGGCTTACATAATTCCACTAATCGGACAGTTATTTACATTAGTAAAAGGGAGAAAGTATCAATTGAACCTGGAATTACCTGACATGTATCAAATAGAGTTACAGAGCTTTGAGAGATACAGCAAGGTGAAGGCCCTTCAGTGCATTGAACGGTCTGCCCCGAGCCTAATCAATTCTCTCCATATTCTCATCAAATCCTCTCAGTAGTATTCACCTATAGACAACTGGGTCAATATACAGCAATAAATTAACCTTCCAACCCACAAGTCCTTTAGAAGTCAGAGAAAAGTAGAGCATCCAGATGAAAATGTCCTCTCCTACTGTTGCTTTGGATTGGAGTATACAGTGGCATGCCAAAGTTTGGGCACCCCGGTCAAAATTTCTGTTACTGTGAATAGCTAAGCGAGTAAAAGATGACCTGATTTCCAAAAAACATAAATTTAAAGACTATACATTTCTTTAATGTTTTAAGCAAAATTACTTCTTTATTTCCATCTTTTACAGTTTCAAAATACAAAAAAAGGAAAAGGGCCCAAAGCAAAAGTTAGCGCACCCTGCATTTTCAGTACTTAGTAACACACCCTTTGGCAAGTATCACAACTTGTAAATGCTTTCTGTAGCCAGCTAAGAGTCTTTCAGTTCTTGTTTGGAGAATTTTCCATGGCAATTGACCCTAAGCTAAGACTCAATCAGAATGGTTTTCGGCGGAAGCGCACAACCGTAATGCAAATACTTGCTCTCCGTAGAATCATTGAGGAAGTCAAGAAGAACAACCTAAGAGCTGTGCTTATTTACATTGATTTTTGCAAAGCTTTTGACTCCATTCACCGAAGTAAAGTGCTGAAGATCCTGAAAGCTTACGGAGTGCCAGACCGTCTACTGAGAGCAATAGAGTCCAGCTATACTAAAACCATGGCAAAAGTTGTATCACCAGATGGGGAAACAGCAGTGTTCTAGCTCCTAGCTGGAGTGCTGCAAGGGGACACTCTGGCACCCTACATCTTTATAATTGTCCTTGATTACGCTCTACGTCAAGCTACCAAAGATCATGACAAGCTTGGTTTTAACATAAAAGCAGGATGAACCAGAAAGGTCAGACCAGTTATGCTCACAGATCTCGATTTTACAGATGACATAGTCCTGCTCTCTGACCAGATGGAGGAAGCACAGCAGCTACTGACAAAAGTGGAAATTGAGTGCAATAAAGTTAGACTTCACCTACATGCTAAAAAGACAGAGTACCTGGTGTTTAACTGCAATGAAGGTACTCTTAAGACTGTAAAGAATGATACCATTAAGAAAGTCTTTGACTACAAGTACCTCGGGTCAAGAATGATGAGTTTGGAGAAGGACATAAAGATATGGAAGGCGCTGGCATGGAGGGCTCTGAATGACATGAAGGAAATCTGGAAGTCAAACCTGACCAGAGGGCTTAAAAAGAAGATCTTCATAGCAGTCATAGAGTCCATTCTCACGTACGGATGCGAGACATGGACACTCACCAAGACTATGCGGAAGTCTCTAGATGGTTGCTATACACGAATGCTCTGGATGGCTCTTGACATGAGTTGGCAACAGCACATGACAAGCGTCGAGCTCTATGACGACCTACCGATGCTCACCACTAAAATCGAGGCGAGAATACTGCAACTGGTGGGGCAAAGTCTTTGCCACTCTGAGCTACTTGCCAGCCTAGTCATCATGTGGGAGCCCAAGCATGGGAGGATAAACTCTGGGCACGCTCCCAAGACTATGGTCAACATGCTCCTAGAAGACAGCAGCGCGGCTAATGTAGATGAACTGAACACACTGATGAGGGAGAGGGAGAAGTGGAGAGTCCATCATCATGCCCGACGCTGGCCCCCTAGGCCTGAGTCGACGTAGTAGTAGTAGTTGGGGGATTTTCGCCCATTCTTCCTTGCAAAAGGCTTCTAGTTCTGTGAGATTCTTGGGCCGTCTTGCATGCACTGCTCTTTTGAGTTCTATCCACAGATTTTCAATGATGTTTAGGTCGGGGGACTGTGAGGGCCATGGCAAAACCTTCAGCTTGCACCTCTTGAGGTAGTCCACTGTGGATTTTGAGGTGTGTTTAGGATCATTATCCTGTTGTAGAAGCCATCCTCTTTTCATCTTCAGCTTTTTTACAGACAGTGTGATGTTTGCTTCCAGAATTTGCTGGTATTTAATTGAATTCATTCTTCCCTCTACCAGAGAAATGTTCCCCCTGCCACTGGCTGCAGCACAAGCCCAGAGCATGATCGATCCACCCCCGTGCTTAACAGTTGGAGAGGTGTTCTTTTAATGAAATTCTGCACCCTTTTTTCTCCAAACATGCCTTTGTTCTTTGCGGCCAAACAGTTCAATTCTAACTTCAACAGTCCACAGGACTTGTTTCCAAAATGCATCAGGCTTGTTTAGATGTTCCTTTGCAAACTTCTGATGCTGAATTTTGTCATGAGGATGCAGGAAAGGTTTTCTTCTGATGACTCTTCCATGAAGGTCATATTTGTGCAGGTGTCGCTGCACAATAGAACAGTGCACCACCACTTCAGAATCTGCTAAATCTTCCTGAAGGTCTTTTGCAGTCAAACGGAGGTTTTGATTTGCCTTTCTAGCAATCCTACGAGCAGTTCTCTTGGAAAGTTTTCTCAGTCTTCCAGACCTCGACTTGACCTCCACCGTTCCTGTAACTGTCATTTCATAATTACATTACGAACTGGGGAAATAGCTACCTGAAAACGCTTTGCTATCTTCTTATAGCCTTCTCCTGCTTTGTGGCGTAATTTATTTTAGTTTTCAAAGTGCTAGGCAGCAGCTTAGAGGAGCCCATAGCTGCTGTTTGTTGGGACAAGGTTTGAGTAGTTAGGGTATTGATAAAGCTTTGAAATTTGCGGCACCTGGCCTTTCCTAACGATGACTATGAACAAGCCATAGCCCTAACAAGCTAGTGAAGGTCTGAGACCTTGGTAAAAGTCAGCTAAGAGCTCAAATCTCTTGGGGTGCCCAAACATTTGCATGGTTTCTCACTCTAAAATTGTATAAAACAAAAATAATACACTAATCTTGCTTAAAATGTTGAAAAGAATGTTTCATCTTTAACTTCATGACTATTGGAGATCAGTTCATCTTCTACTCATTTATCTATTCACAGTAACAGAAATTTTGACCAGGGGTGCCCAAACTTTTGCATGCCACTGTATTAGCTATAACCGGAGGTTAGATAAACTCGAGTTTTTTTTCTAAAGTGTCAGTAGCTGAGAGGAGACCTGATTGATATATACATACACAAAATGCTGAAAGAACTCAGCATGTCAGGCAACATCTATGGAGACGAATAACCAATTGATGTTTTGAGCTGTGGCCCTGCATCAACACTTGAATAAAGGGGGAAGCAAACCAGAATAAAAAGGTGGGGGGAAGAGAAGGAGAACAAGCTGGAAGGTGATAGGTGAAGAATCCAAATGAGAGGAAGGTGTTAGGTGGGTGGGGGAGAGGTGATGAAGTGAGAAGCTGGGAGGTGATAGGTGGAAAAGATCTTTGGGCGGAAGAAGAAGG
This sequence comes from Mobula hypostoma, assembly GCF_963921235.1. NCBI lineage: Eukaryota > Metazoa > Chordata > Chondrichthyes > Myliobatiformes > Myliobatidae > Mobula > Mobula hypostoma. The sequence continues at coordinate 194,117,500 of NC_086098.1, forward strand.
AATCTGATAGGAGGGGAGAGTGGACCGGGGGAGAAAGGGAAGGAGGAGGGGCACCTGAGGCAGATGGTAGGCAAGTGAGGGGGGTAAGAGGGGAGCCAGAGTGAGGAATAGTAAAAGAGAGAAGCGGAGATGAGAATTTACCAGATGTCGGAGAAATCAATGTTCATTCTGTCAAGTTGAATTCTACCCAGATAGAAAAAGAGATGTTGCTGATCTAACTTTAGAGAGGCCTCATCAGAGCAGTAGAGGAGACCATGGATATTATGTTCAGTAACTCCAAAACGTAAACAAAAAAAAAAATTGAAATAACAACACAGAGTTGAGAGATAACTCACATAGATTCGGTTTTACTTATAGTGAGGCGTTCATGTATGATGTGGCAGTGTCACGATGTATGTCATCCATGTACTATTACATATAACCTTTAATTAATTATTTAAACAAACAAAAATGCTTAATCAAACATTATTTTTAAAATATTCCTAAAATAACACTCAAATATTAAATACTCAATACTATATACAGTATACTCTGCAATACAATTAGTATATACACATCCACAGCATGGTAAATTTTAAGTTGACCCATTCAGGCCTAAAATGCTAATCACTATGGAGGCTTTCACACTCTTGTGTACTCTTGCTCTTACTCTTACTCTCGTAGTCTTGGCAGATGAAACTTATGGCTGTGAAACAATCTCAGGTTCTGGGGCCTCCATGATGGTTGTAGGAGTTGACTCTGGGACTGCAGGAAGTGATCATGACAGCTCTGGACATCTTTCTTCTGGATGTGTTGGCATCGGGAACCATGCATGGCAAGCTTTGCTGGACAATGTGGATCATAATGTGTGAGTACAGTGCCTGATGTCACCACTTCCTTTACCTTATGGAAAGCCACCTCACACTGCTTTATCACAATTCTCACAGTCTCTAGTAATAAGTTCAAGGGTGGGTTCACATTAGCCAGGTTTGACAGGAACCTGCCATAGTAATTGACAAATCCCAAAAAAGGACCCCAACTGTGACATCTCCATTGGCCTTGGGCATCCACCACTGCTTGAATTTTATCAGCATACTTGTGTAATTCTTGTGCATTGATGGTGCGACCACGGTAAGAGATTCTTAGTTTGAAGAACTTACACTTGCTGTTCTTGCACTAAACCCATAATCTTCCAAACTTTTTAACACTTTAACACTGCTTTGAGATTTTGGAGATGTTCCTTGTCATCCTTACCAGTAACAATGATGCCATCCAGGTAACACTGAGTGCCTGGATAGTCTTGCAGCACCTAGTTCATAGCTTTCTCCAAAGTGCAGGTGCAGATGCTACTCCAAAAATAAGTCTATTATAGCGATAAAGCCCTTTATGAGCATTTCTTGTGAGAAACACTTTGGACTCTTCTTCCATCTCCATCTGTAGGTAGGCCTCAGCTAAGTCCACTATGCTGAAGTGTTTCCCTCCAGAAAGGCTTGCAAAGATATCCTCTATCCTGGGTAAAGCATATTGATCTACTTTCATTGCTGGGTTGATGGTGACCTTCAAATCACCTCAGATCCTGACAGACCTATCCTTCTTTGCTACTGGACCATTGGCATTGCCCATAGGCTCCACTCAAACTTGGAAAGAATTCCTTCCGCCTCCATGCGATCAAACTCACTGACTATTTTATCATCGATGGTATGAGGAACTGAATGGGCTTTGCAAAACAACTTGGGTACAGCATTTTCATTTAACACTGTTTTACCCTTGACATGTTTTGAGCTTTCCACTGCTATCCTTGAACACTTCTGTGCCATCATCCAATACCTTCCTTAAGTCACTTTCAATTGACTCTATTTAGAATATAAGAACACTTAGTCCTCTTTTATTGTCATTTAGAAATGCATACATGCATTAAGAAATGATACAATGTTTCTCCAGAGTGATATCACAGAAAAACAGGACAAACCAAAGACTAACACTGACAGAACCACATAATTATAACATATAGTTACAGCAGTGCAAAGCAATACCACACAGTAGCAGCGGCAGCGAAGCAGGCATTTCAGAAGTTTCTCCAGATGTTCCTCCGTACTCTCATGTCTGTCTCCATCAAATCAGAATTGTGCATGGTACCCTACTTGACAGATTACATATATCATTCACCGGAGAGGCCGCGCGCACTGCTGTCGCGCTGCCATCTTCTCCTCGTTCAATATTACAGGGGATGTAGCATGCAAATTGTGGATGGATCTCCAATCAAGATGTAGTTGTCTCAGCTAATCACATCCTTACAATATTGTCCCTCCTGTTCTTATCATATAGAAACCCAATGGGGTTTCTTGTCTGTTGTATTTCACTGTTACGTGACAATGCTCAGATATCTTCTCCAATTCAGCCAGGTATGCTGAAATGGACTCCCCTTCCTTTTTATTCTGCTTATGAAACCTAAACTATTCTGCAGTCAACAATGTTTTCAGTTCTAAATGTTCTTCCATTACTTTCACGATAAAGCAAAACTCATTTCAGCTGGTTTGGTTGGAGCAGTCAAACTTCTAAGTAAATTGTATGCTTTTCCACCCAAAGCATTCAGCAAAACTGGTACTTGTATCTCCTTGGCTATTCCATTTACTTTACTGTACTGCTCAATTTGGTCAGTATACATATGCCAGTTATCCCTTGTGCAATTGAACTATCTTTCCAATGTAGCCAGCCATTTCTTCTGTTTTAAATTTATGATTATTATCACCTGGTACTCACTGTTTATGAACCTGTGAACTTGTCTATCTTCTGCCACTTTTAACTCAAACATCTCCTTTTCCGAAGAAGTGCATGCTGCACTGTGGTTTTTTAACTTGACCGTTTCTTGCTGCACTTTTTTAACTCGAATGTCTCACTACGCAGCAATAGGGAGACAATCATCTCGCATTCATTTAAAACTTCCTCATCACCATTGTTATGTTTTTTAACTCCAAAACATAAATCTAATCAAAATAACACCATGATGCCGGGAGGCACCTCGTGCACATTCATTTTTACTTTTAAGCAAGGTGTGCATGTATGATGTGGTAGCGTCATGATGAATTATTTAGACACACACAAAATGCTTAATCAACCAATATATTTACAGTATTACTCAAATATCACTGAAATATTAAATACACTAGAATGAACTTGTACATAACATAACATTCCTAGTGCACATGCGCCGGTCGTGCATGCAGCCTGTTATAGCCGTTCTGACGAGTATTCTTACTTTTTTCTTTTTTAACTTACGTTATTTTTTGTATTTTTTTTTCACGGTAACACGTTGAAGCAGCACCCTCTCTAACATGCTAGTAGAGAGAGTTTTATTTGGGTTTTTAGCGCTGGAAATAGTTACATTCCGACACGTCTCATTAGCGGGGCAGAAGCATGGCTGTATTGTTTATTCCAGGGACCAGCTGATTGAGCTTATGCTGGCGGGTTTAGCGAACAGAGTGGCAGACACCCCTGCTGAAATCTGGAGGAAAACACACAGAGGATGCAGAGGGGGATCACAAAGGTGAGAAAAGAGGACCGGGTCGAGACAACAGAGACTTATGGAGAAGAGGAGTTCGGTGGGTAATAAAATGGTTGAGTTGACAGCACCAGCCATGCATCAGAGAACATTTCGGGAGTGCAGTGTTATGTGTTTTACTGAAACGGGGCTGCACGAGGACATACCCGATCAAATCTTTTCCATGGACGGCTTCCAGACCGTTCGGGCTGACTGGAAGTGCACTGAGAGCGGTAAGCGTAAAGGAGTTGGGGGCTTGCTGTTCTGGTTAACAACGGATGGTGCAATCCAGGTCATATTACGATCGAGGAATGTGCTTGTAGACCGGATATTGAACTTTTTGCTGTTGGACCCTGGCCATATTCCACCGAGATACAATACTGGGCATCATGGGAGGTTGTTCCAGCCTGTGGCCATCAAACTTTGCAGCTCCTCCCGTGGAGGGTCAGATACCCTGAGCCAATAGGCTGGTCCTGGACTTACTTCCATATGGCATAATTTGCATTTTGTTGTTTGATTGTTTGTGGTTTTTGCATTGCTATATTTATGCTCTATTCTTGATTGGTGCGGCTGTAATGAAACCCAATTTCCCTTGGGATCAATAAAGTATATCTATCTATCTATCTATCTATTATAAGAGTTATAGATAGGTTAGATGGTCAGAGCCTTTTCACCAGAGTGGAAATGTCAAATACTAGTGGGCATAAGTTTAAGGTGAGAGTGGAAAGTTTAAAGGGCATTGTAAACAACTCCCCTTTCTTAACAGAGCAATTGAAGTGCTTATCTAATTAATTCTTAAATGTTGTGATGGCTGCTTCCCATCTGACACCACCTCATCAACAACAAAACTGCTTCCAAATTCTATCACATTCTGTGGGAAGAAATGCCTCCCCAGGTCCCCTCTGAACCATTTACCCCTTCCCCTAAATCTATGCCATCCAGTCCCTTAAGCTATCCTAATAATAAAAAGCAAAATGATTAAGCTATTATCATTTAAGCAACAACTAATCAATAATTCTTTCTTGGAGCTACCAGGAATATTCATAATGTAAGACTCAGTAGTAAGAGTAATATTTAGTACCCTTCTTTATGAGAATATCTTTGTAAATACAATTTGTCATTTTTTCTCTGTTGCTTTTAGCAATTATATAATGTTTAAAATATTTCCTGAACTACCTGATGTTCGCTGTTCAAGCAGAAGAAGATAACTTCCTTTCTTCCTGGATAAAGAGCATCCACAACATAATACATGCAGAGGTGAGCTGCAAGTTGCAACATATTGTGGGTAACACCCACTGTCTTTTGGCATTATCTGGAGGCAAAGAAATTTGGGACAAAATGTCCATTATCCAAGCAGGCATGGCAGGTTTGGTATGAATATGTGGTTGGAGATCTAATTACACCACTGCAGTAGGACTTTCTCCAGCTTTGCCTTTGAATACCTTAGCCTCCAAATACATTGGTTTCATGTTTCATAGGAATTTGATTTCTTTCATTCATGGTTGATAGGGCTCCTGAGTGGTGTCCTTCCTCCATTTCTCTTTTAGTCTTCTCAGTGAGGGTCTCCCCTCCTGCACCTGATTCAGCAGGTCAGGTAGCATCTGTGGAAAGAAATAGATGGTTGACTTTTCAGGCTGAACCCTTCATCAGGACTGGAAAAGGAGGTGGGGAAGAAACCAGAATAAGAAGGTGAAGCAAGCAGAAGAAATCGAAACTGGAAAGCGATAGGTGAAGCGAGGTGAGGGGTAAGGTAGGTGGGTGGGGAGGGAGGGATTAAATGAGAAACTGGAAGGTAATAGGTGAAAAGGCTACGGGGCTGAAGAAGAAGGAATATGATAGGACAGGAGAATTAACAGAGGAGAAAGAGAATAAGGAGGTGCTCACACAGAACCATAAATGAAGCTTAAAAATATAAATTTTCACCTTCAAAATAATCTAAAAGCTTCAAAGTTTTATATAGAGGAGGTGATAAACTCTCCCCAAGCCAATTCCCAATAAACTTAACCCTGACTGGGCTTAGGTACAGGATTGGTGTCATCATAGTCAGGTTACTCATTACTACAATTTCTTGTTTTACCTACACCACCCTGAGCCATATGACCTAGACTAGACAGCCCTGCCAAATAAAAATGTTGGTTAAAAAGACTGGCTGAGAATTAACACGTGGCCATGCCACCCACAAGGATATTCATAAACAAAACATATATTCCTATAGTCATCCACATAATCGGCTACATGGCTTACTGAAAGTCTGGACACTTTCAACTATTGTGGACTTCCAGGCCAGATGACTTGGAAGAGAAAACTCACAATTTTCACTGAACAAGACATCCACACTATCCATGGCCCCTTTAGACTGAAGGTTTGCTGTTCAGGGTTTTGATTCATGCTTTAAAAAAAATCTTTTTATTAATTAGTACACACAGGATAAAACATATAGCAACCAATACATTGTTACAATATAGATATACAAGAGGTATTAATACAAAAAAAAATGAAAACAACACAGGTTAGCAAAAAAAAATAACAAGGTAATATAATTGTATACTAGTTTTCCATATAACAGTAGAGAGAGAAAAAAAACCCAGAAGAAAAAAAAACCCCAAAAAACTACCGTGCCACTAAGCTACAAAGCAAAGCAATGGGCTAGCTAGGTAAATAGTAAACATAACCAGATTAAACAATCTCGTCCTCGAACTCAACCTCCATTAATAGCAGATAAAATCCACGAAGGGAGTATATATATGATCAAAGAGAGAAAAAACAATTACATTAAATGAAAATATTGAATAAAAGATCTCCAGGTCTGTTCAAATTTAACTGAAGTATCTTAAGGATACTTAGATTACTTCTGATTTTTTCCAAATTTAGACACAGAATCGTTTGAGAGAACCAGAAAAACGTGGTTGGGGCATTAATCTCCTTCCAATGTTGTAAAATACACCTTTTCGCCATTAAAGTAAGAAATGCCATCATTCTACTCGCTGAGGGGGATAAATTACTAGAAGTTTTAGGTAATCCAAATATAGCAGTAATAGGATGGGGAGAAATATCACTATTCAAAACCTTTGAAATAATATTAAAAATGTCTTTCCAAAAAGTTTCCAGAGTAAGACAAGACTGAGACATATGGGTCAAGGAAGTTATCTTGCCATGACATCTATCGCAGAGAAGGTTAATATGAGAATAAAAACCAGCTAATTTATCTTTAGACATGTATGCTCTATGGACAACTTTAAACTGAATTAAGGAATGTTTGGAACAGATAGAGGAAGTATTAACTAATTGTAAAATATGAGCCCAGTCATCCGCCGAGATAGTGAGGCCCAATTCCTTTTCCCAGTCGGTCCTAATCTTATCGAAAGGAGCTATCTTAAGTTTCATGATAATATTATAAATAATAGCCGTTACACCTTTCTGACATGGGTTAAGGTTAATGGTAGCGTCTAAAATATTTGATCAAAAATCGGTAAAGCCTGAAATATATACAAAAATTTTGGCAGAATAAAAGTCTTGACAGCATTAATACGACCAGTCAAAGTTAAATAAAGTGGAGACCATTTAAAGGAAAGTTGTGTAATATGGTCAATTAAGGGTAAGAAATTAGTCTTAAATAATCCTTATGTTTACAGGTAATTTTAATCCCAAGATATGAAAAATGATTATTAACCAATCTAAATGGCAGGTTCTGATATAAGGGAACATGCTTATTAATAGGGAAAAGTTCACTCTTATTAAGATTTAATTTGTATCCTGAAAAAAGACTAAATTGTGATAATAAATCTAAAGCTGCTGGAATAGATTTTTGAGGATTAGAAATACATAAAAGTAAGTCATCAGCATAAAGTGATACTTTATGAGACTTTAACCCATGAGTTATGCCAATAATGTTAGGAGATTCTTGAATAGCAACTGCAAGGGGTTCTAATGCAATATCAAATAATAAAGGGCTAAGAGGACAACCTTGTCTGGTACCTTGAAAGAGAGGAAAAAAAGGTGAATTAAGAGTGTTAGTACGAACTGAGGCCATAGGGGAGTGGTATAACAATTTGATCCAGGATATAAATTTCGAGCTGAAGTTAAACATTTCAAGCACCTTAATTAAGAAGGGCCATTCGACCCTGTCAAAGGCTTTTTCAGCGTCAAGGGAAATGACGCATTCAGTATCATTTAGTGACAGGGTATAGACAATATTTAAAAGTGTACGAATATTATAAGAAGAGTAACAATTCTTAATAAAACCCGTTTGGTATTCCAAAATAATATGAGGAAGTGCTTTTTCTAGTCTATTTGCTAATAATTTAGAAAAAATCTTAGAATCAACATTTAACAAGGATATTAGTCTATAAGATGCACATTGGGCAGGTCTTTATCCTACTTTAGTATTAAAGAGATCGAGGCTCTATAAAAGGATTCTGGTAGTTTACCACGTTTTAATGAGGCCTCCAGAATCCTGGATAACCAGGGGACTAATGAGGGTGCAAAGAATTTAAGAAATTCCACAGTAAACCCATCAGGGCCAGGAACTTTCCCCGAATTCATGGAGAAAACAACATTCTTGATCTCATCAGTAGTAAAGGAAGATTCTAACATAGAGGATATATCATGTGTGATCTTAGGGAAATCTAGGTTGCCTAAAAAGTCACACATATTTTTAGAATCTGATGGAGATTCTGATTGATATAAAGAGGAATAAAAATCAAAAAAGGATTGATTAATCTCAGCTTGATCAAATCCTTTTTTGATAAAGTAGACTCGAAAATTTCTTCATTTATTTGGCAAAATAAAAATCCGAGATTGGGTAGAATGCATCTGCAGAAAGCTAAGAGAGATGGAGGCTTGGCATTACCTAACTTTAGATTTTATTATTGGGTAATTAATATTAGACACATGAAATTTTGGTTACTTGACCAAGATACACTATCCATTCCTAAATAGGTAGTTTTGGAATTACATTCTGTTCAAGGCTATGCACTTGGCTCTATATTAGGTTCTTCTCTTCCTTCTGATTTGAAACGCTATAAACAGGTTTGCAACCCGATAGTTAAACATACCTTACGTATTTGGTTTCAATTCTGAAAATTTTTCGATCTTAATCAATTTGTGCTAGCGATTCCTATTATCGGCAATATATTTTTTCTCCCTTCCTCTACGCACCATGCCTTTCAAATTTGGAAGACTAATGGTATATCACGGTTTTTGGATTTATTTTCAGATGGTTCCCTTATGTCTTTTGAACAGTTATCTAACAAATACAATTTACCAAGAACACATTTTTTTAGATATTTGCAAGTTAGAAATTTCCTAAATACCATACTTTCTTCACCTCCGGCGTTACCCCCTACAAATATTTTAGATTCATGCTTTGATTATGCTTTATTTTAGCACAATTTAACTTAGTTTAACTTTGTCTTTAGATCTGTTCTGATGAAATCACTTTACTGTGTCTAACTCTCACTCACAGAAAATTGTTAACCAGGGATGTATAGGTATGGAAGGATGTATTGCTTAAAACAGTTTGCAGTCATATGTATGCAGAAGTGGCAACTTTGAGAGATCAAAACATAGAACAGAGCACAACGATACCAATCTGTCGTGGTAAAATCCTTTGATCCCTTATCAATGTCACAGGAAGGGTGCCATAAACGTTCGTTATTACACATGCATTGCATTCATGCAATCGAGCATCTGCAATCTCTCTTGTTTTTGGTGTAGTGAATAGCCTTTATGTAATGAGCCAAGTAAGAATTCAGAGCAGGTTGCAATTTAATGTACAATGTGTGTTCATCCAACTGCAATGCTTTTCCCTCCTTTTTTGATTAAATTTACTGTATATGATTTACTCTACACATTAAATCAGACCTGAACCAATATGATAGATCAGAAATCCACTGTTGCACAATGAAGAACTTGGCTATCTTTGGCTGCATACAAAAATACAGCTACGTACAGACATCACTAAATTTGTATGCACTTGCATAGCAAAGAATTTTCCTACTGGCATTTGATAATCTCTGTAAACTTTTCAAATGAATATCCAACTTAACCCTTTTTGTGTTAAGACAATGTTGAAATATGAATCAAGAAACTTACATCATATAACCATATATAACAATTATAGCACGGAAACAGGCCATCTCGGCCCTTCTAGCCCATGCCGAACTCTTACTCTCACCTAGTCCCACCGACATGCACTCAGTCCATAACCCTCCATTCCTTTCCTGTCCATATATCTATCCATTTTAACTTTAAACGACAACTTCGAACCTGCCTCAACCACTTCTGCTGGAAGCTCGTTCCACACACCTATCACTCTCTGAGTAAAGAAGTTCCCCCTTATGTTACCCCTAAACTTTTGCCCTTTAACTCTCAACTCATGTCCTCTTGTTTGAATCTCCCCCATTCTCAATGGAAAAAGCCTATCCATGTCAACTCTATCAATCCCCGTCATAATTTTAAACACCTCTATCAAGTCCCCCCTCAACCTTCTACGCTCCAAAGAATAAAGACCTAACTTGTTCAACCTTTCTCTGTAACTTAGGAGATGAAACCCAGGCAACATTTTAGTAAACCTCCTCTGTACTCTCTCAATTTTATTGACATTTTTCCTATAATTCGGTGACCAGAACTGTACACAATACTCCAAATTTGGCCTTGCCAATGCCTTATACAATTTCAACATTCCATCCCAACTCCTATACTCAATGCTCTGACTAATAAAGGCTAGCATACCAAAAGCTTTCTTCACCACCCTATCCACATGAGATTCCACCATCAGGGAACTATGCACCGTTATTCCTAGATCCCTCTGTTCTACAGCATTTTTCAATGCCCTACCATTTACCATGTATGCCCTATTTTGATTAGTCCTACAAAAATGTAGCACCTCACATTTTTCAGCATTAAACTCCATCTACCATCTTTCAGCCCACTCTTCTAACTGGCCTAAATCTCTCTGCAAGCTTTGAAAACCTACTTCATAGTATCCACCACGCCACCTATCTTAGTATCATCTGCATAGTATCATGACAATGACATTCATCATTGATGCTAATTTTAAAAAGTACTCTTGAAATTACTCGCTGAAATTCAAAAAGTAGATATTGACTTTTAAATAATTATTTTGAACTTTTGCCAACTGCTCTCAAAAACTGGTATTATGACACTGTAGTGCAATATATAATTCTACATTTTCTTATTATACACATCAACAATTACTTTTCTCAGATAAAATCAAGTTTTGGTCATTTTTATTTCATTAAGAAGTCAACCTGTTGTTTGCATTCATTAATTCCAAAATGATTCATAATCATTACAAAATAATTGCTTCAAAATACTGTAGCTTCAGGAAGGGGTCAGTAAGTACATGTGCTCCTTTTTACCTCAGTGGTGCTGAGGTCAAGAGAGTTGAATGCTTCAAGGTCCAAGGAGTGAACATCACCAGTCCTTGCCCACATTGTTTCCATGACCAAAAGCATTCATAAGTGTCTCTGGTTTCTCATGAAGCTGAAGAAATATGGCATGTCTCCTTTGACCCTCACCAATTTTTACTGATGCCTCATCTGGATGCATTATGGCTTGGTGTAGCATCTGCTTTGCCTGAGACCACAAGAAACTGCAGAGTGCTGTGGATGCAGATCAGCACATCATGGAAAACAGCCATCCCTCCATGTCTGTACTGCTTATTGCTCTGTCAAACAGCCAGCATAATCATAGTCTCCACCACCCCAAAGATTCTCTCTTCTTCTCCCTCTCATCAGGCAGAAGATACAAAAGCCTGAAAACACATACTATCTGGAACGGGTGAACGGGTGAACGTGAACGAATTATTGAACGGGTTCTACAGTATGATAAGATGGATCTGCACTGCACTTTCTCAGTAACTGTAACACTTTATTCTATACTCAGTTATTGATTTACCTTATTCTACACTTTTGTAATGAATTAATCTGTATGAACCATATGCAAGACAAGTTTTACACTGTACCTCGGTACATGTAACAATACTAACAAATTTACCAATTTACCCTCCCCTCCAGTATAATCAAGATGGAGATGTATGCAACTGCATTCTTAAAATTAATTTCATTTAATCAGTGATGGATTAATATCTACAAGATATACTTCAAATATACTGTCATTATTTAATTTCCAACAGCTCAATAGCTTATTAATGCTTTAATGGAAGTTTAATTTGTTAGATTTAAATACATATTTCCACCAACATTATGAATATCTTCTGACTTATGTTTTATCAATATGATATAAATTGTAATGTTTAATGATTAAATTCAGCATACAATAGCCTTAAATTCTTTTGACACAACAATCGAGTTCTACTTTGGGGATGCCACGTGATCAGCACAATAGTGCAGACAGTATAGCATTTTCCTCATAGTTCCAGGAACCTAGCTCAATCCTCATTTCTGGTGTTGACTATGTAGCATTTGTACATTCACCCTGTGACTACATGGGTTTCTCCTGGCTCTCCGATTTCATCCTACATCACTTAAGATGTATCAGTTAACAGGTTAATTGGGTGGTTTGATGTTGCCTTTAGTGTGCAGGTGATTTGTAGGACCTGTGGAAGGCTAATAGGAAATGTGAGAGACTAAAATGGGATTAGGATTAATATCTGCTTGATGGTCAATGTGTACTCATGGACCAAAGTGTTTGTTTCTGTTTATTAACCCTATTTGTAATTTTTTCCTCAGTTTTTCACAAGCAACCATTGCTTTTTTTTCAGTAAGTAGGAATATCACATTAGAACAAGGGTTCACTTTGACATATAGGATCACAGATGATGAGAAACAAATGTTCTTCTTGGCACAGTTCTTAATATCTAGAACAACCAGACAAAAGGTCATTTTGAACCTAATTCCTCAAATCATTACTTACACTGAAATGTTGACTTTTGCTGGTTTGATGTGGCTAATAATAATTCCAAGATCTGAATACTTTGGATACCAATATATAGCTGGAATATCTGTTTCCAACCATGTTTCCTGCTAAATATTTTTATTGTTTGCAGGCATGTTAAATCTATTTTCACTAATGAGATTAATTCCTTCACAGTTACATAAATCTTGCTTTTATATACTCAACCTGTGGTTTATGTGATTCTAGCCTCCCTGTTAATCTCCTCATAACCTAGCACTTAACTTCCCCTTGATTCTTCTGCCACCCACCTATAATGGGAAAACATAGAGTAGTCAATGAACCCATCTGTGTGTCTTTGGGATGTGGGAGAAGCCAGAGGACAACCCTCGAAGGCCCAGGCAGAATGTGAAGTCTACACAGACAGCTCCAGGGGTCAGGATCTAATATGGGTCACTAGAGATGTGGCAACAGGACCTACAGTACTTTTGCATTACTGAGATTTTGATGATGAAGCAGATTGTATATATCAGATGTGAATGTACTCTTTGAAAAACTATGCATTCTTTGTTGTATGACTTTTGATTTATACTTGTTTCAGCCATTTCCATTATACCGTATGTGTGCAATGTATTTTTAATAAAGGATGTGAGACAGAAACTCTATTCTTGTTGCTTTCCTTAGTGAACACCTATATAGAAGAACCTACAGATGGTACATTGGCATCGGCGTTGGATGCTGCTGCTGAGAAAGCAGGTAGGCCGTTATCAAACAAGAAGTAAAGAAGAATGGGGTTTTCCAGAGGAGCATTGATTCATTAGTTGAGGAATGTAGTCAGCAGAAGTGTTGCCAGTGTTGGCCCAGATGTCATAAGAGTTCATGAGGCCTGATGTCAAGGTTGAGAGCTCTGGCCTTTAATTGCATCTCTGCTGGTGTCTGCTCTGCTGGTAGAATATGAGGTACTTAGTGATTGCGATGGAGGAGTATGGTATGTTGTCTGTAAGGTATGATTTTGTGAGCATAACTATGTCATATTGTTTACTTGACATCTCTGCTGATGTAGACACACTCCTGTAATGCTTTAACAACCTGGATTTTTGTGAAGAGGGGCTGCAAGACTGTATGACTGCAACAGACATTAAAACTAAATTATTCTTCTGATTCTTCCTTTATTGTGTTTTAATATTGCAATTGTACAATAGCAATATGGCTGGCTCACCCATTTCAGTGTCAATTATATTACTATGGGTCTGGAGTCACAAATAAACCAGACTGTGTAGGAAAGCTGGATCTCCTTCCTGATGAATATTAATGAACTGGCCTGCCTTTTACAACAACCCTATGGCATTATAGGAGGTTCACGAGGATGATTCCAGGAATGAAGGTGTTAACATATGAGGAGCGTTTGGCAGATTTGGGCCTGTACTCACCGGAATTTAGAAGAATGTGGGGGCGATCTCATTGAAACCTACCGAATGTTGAAAGGACAAGATAAAGTGGATGTGAAGAGGATGTTTCCTGTGTAGGAGTATCCAGAACAAGAGGGCACAGCTTCAAAATTGAGGGGCGACCTTTTAAAACAGAGGTAAGGAGGAATTTTTTTAACCAGTGAATTTTTTTTATATATAAAAAGGAGGAATTTTTTAACCAGAGAGTAGTGAACCTGTAGAATGCTCTGCCACAGACTGCGGTGGAGGCCAAGTCCATGGGTATATTTAAAGCGGAAGTTGACAGTTTCCTGATCGGTCGGGGCATCAAAGGATATGGTGAGAAGACAGGTGTATGGGGCTGAGTGGGATCCGGGATCAGTCATGATGGAATGACGGATCAGACTTGATGGACTGAATGGCCTCATTCTGCTTCTATAGCTTGTGGTCTTATTGTAGTCACCATTACATTAAATTGAAGATTACTAGTGAATCTAAACTCAAAATGACCAATCCCACCAGTTAGATTTGATCATTTGCTTCTGTGTTGTTTGATCAGGCCTTGTGATTACTATTCTGGCAATTGAACTATTGCACAACCGTAACTATGTGCTCCTTATTTCACTTCCTCTTTCAGCTCTAATGATAGGGAATATACTAATATCAAATTTAATATTTAGGTTAAATAACCTCATTGGTAATTTCTGTTATCTCCATCAACATCATAAACAGGTTCTTATTAAATGGCTCATGAATCAGAAGATAAATCATGGTAAGGGAGTTTCTGGAGGTTTTTTTGTGGGAAAGATGCAAATTAGCCTGAGGTAGAAGAGGACGAAATGTTTATTATGATGTCTAGTGGAATAAGCTTCATTAAAAACATCTGGTACTTAATAACATTACCTCTCTGATCTCTGATCCTGTCCTAGTGACCTTCACTTTCGGGGAGACCTACGGTGGTCCAAATTGTTCCTGTAGAATCAGTGTTGGTATAAAGACTTTACAGCTTACATACATACATGAAAGGTTCACTTATAAAAGAATCATTTAATAATCTGAATAGATTATCGTATTATAATTAAATATATTTAAGTATTCAAATGTAGCCTGGCAGCTTTCATATTAAACCTTCACTGGGAAAGATGAATATCATACAATCCCTCCTTCTATATAAAGTCAATCTCTGACATCCTGCATTAGGTTAAAGTGACTGCCTGAAGTTGGACACCGTACAGTTGTATTTCTGCCTTGTGGACAGGAAATGTTTGATGTTTCTGCTGCAATGGCTGGACGTAGATAAGATCGTTGTAAAAGTTAGCTTAGTGACCTCTCCCACCACCCAGCTCACCAGGCCTGGCGTCCGACTAGTTGGCCCTCACCCAGCTGCTGACACTTTTGCTCAAAGTGTGCCTCGGTCTCATACAATCCTGCTCAGCAACTGCAGCTGCACCACACCTAACAAAGGAAATCTGGCTCAGGCTCCAGACTCCATGACTTATTTCATTTAAACATACAATTTTTCTCAGCAAGGTCACATTCACAAAGGGGTTCCCATAGTCTATTTTAGAACTCCAGGATAGAAATAGATTGTGAGGAGAATATTTCTGGACTCTTCTCCATACTTGAATTAATGCAATTTAAGTATCACGTATTCCCAAATATGCCTTTACATATGTTAGACTGGAGTGTAGAATTGCTAGTTTTCTTGTAGTTAACTTTTCTATGTTTGCTTGCATTTTTATATAATCACCTATGTACTTGTAATTGTTCAGTTAATTTTCCAGTAATTATGCTACAGTTGCTTCTGTATTTTCTAGAAACTTCTTAGTTTTCTGTAACAGGTATCAAGCTACTTGAATCTGGCTATTTCGTAGGTTGATTGTTATCACTGCAAACTTTTTTATTTGATGTTTATCTTATCACTGAAAATTTGTCTGAGTAGGAGATGACATGACTATTTTGTACCTTTGTCTTTCCTTTATTCTTTCGGCTCTTCTTTCATTTTCTGCTCTTGTAACAATTTCTAGAACATTTGATGCCACATTCTTGAGTCCCGAAGAGCCCTGGGATGGCAAAAGCCTCAGGATCCAACACATTTGGAACCTTCCTTAACCTTGTTGTTTCG
This sequence comes from Mobula hypostoma, assembly GCF_963921235.1. Classification (NCBI taxonomy): domain Eukaryota; kingdom Metazoa; phylum Chordata; class Chondrichthyes; order Myliobatiformes; family Myliobatidae; genus Mobula; species Mobula hypostoma. Next base: position 194,133,446 of record NC_086098.1, read on the forward strand.
CAGTTTATGGTTGGTGTATTTCTGTCTATTAACACCCTTTAGAGCTAAAGAACATTCGGCATCTACTGCTTGATTTTAAGTCTGATATTTCATGCCAGATGAATCAGAATCAGAATCAGGTTTAATATCACCAGCATATGTTGTGAAATTTGTTAACTTTGCGACAGCAGTACAATGTAATACATGATAATATAGAATAAAATAAGTAAGTTAATTACAGTAAGTATATAGTATATATGCATATTAAATAGTTAAATTAAAAATTGCTGAGTGTGTGCCTTCAAGCTTTAGTACCTCCTTCCAATGAGAAGAAACCATGTCCTGGCTGATGGGGGTCCTTAATAATGGATGCCACCATTTTGAGGCATTGCTCCTTGAAGATATCTTGGATACTACGGAGGCTACTACCCAAGATGGAGCTGACTAATTTTACAACTTTCTGTAGCTTCTTTCAATCCTGTGCAGTAGCCCCCCCCCCCATACCAGAGAATGACACAGCCTGTCAGAATGCTCTCCATAGTACATCTGTAAAAGTTTTTGAGCATTTTAGGTGACAAACTAAATCTTCTCAAACTGCTAATGAAATATAGCCACTGCCTTGCCTTCTTTACAGCTGCATCAATATTTTGGGATGAGGTTAGATACTCAGAGATCTTGGTTCCCCAGGAACTTGAAATTGCTCACTCTCTGCACTTCTGATCCCTCTATGAGGATTGGTCCGTGTTCCCTCATCTTACTATTCCTGAAGTCCACAATCAGCTCTTTGGCCTTACTGACGATGAGTGCAAGGTTGTTGCTGTGGCACCGATCAAATAGATAGTATACCTCGCTCCTGTATGCCCTCTTATCTCTATCTAAGATTCTACCAACAATAGTTGTACCATCAGCAAATATTGTGACTACCTTACATAGAGCAAAGCACCAGAAATAAGCATGATGTTGGGCTGGTTGGTTTTCAGTTCGACCTCCATCTGAACTAGCCTCTGTGCAATTCCCTCACATCTGGTACAAATGCCTGGCTCCAATCATCCTGGGACTTCCAACCCTGGAGTCAGGCAATGAGGCAGCTTCATGTGTCTGCAAAGGTCCTATTCTTCTCAAGCCCTGACAGCCCTTGATAGGAAGCAAGTCTGGTGGGTAGAACTTCCTATCAAAGCTGTGAAAGTTCTTTAAGTATTTTAAAATGTTTCTGATATGCAGAGATATTCATAAAGTATTAAAAACTATTGAACTTGCTTAACAACTAGAAAAATTAAAATACTTTTCCAAAACACATTAAAACATTTTAAAACACATGAAACTCACACTTTATATCAATCTGTCTATCTTCAGGCCATGCTACTTAGTGACTGTGCTAATACTACATTGTGACTCTATGTGCCGGATCGTATCTATGTGTGAATACTTGTACACTGTACTGTGTTTTGCCCCTTGGCTCCAGAGAAACAATGTTTCTTTTAGCTAAATGCATGTGCATGGTTGAATGACAATAAACTTGAACTTGAAACACCAGTAATCCAAGTAAAATAACCAACATGGAAATAACTGAGCTTACCTTTTCCTTTCAGATTCTAGCCAGGGAATGTTCATTCAAATGAATCCATATAGTGATCCTGTACAAGATCTTCTGGTAAAGAATTACAGAGGCAGATTTCCCCGTGCATACTGCTGAGCAATCTCAGTACATCTGGACTACACTGCAGTTTTCCATAGTTCGTTTGGTGATAGGTTGGGGGGATGAAAACAATGTTATCCATAACTCAGCTTCTCCCCAGGTTTACAGTGGGACCAAATAAGTGAAGAACTCTAGCTTATCTGCTAGATATAGATATTATTGCGTTCTCTCTGAAACGTGCAGCCACGGCTATTATTATTTATTTAATTAAAGATACCTTATGGAATAAGCCCTTCTAGTCCTTCAAACCACAGTGCCCAGCAATCCCCGACAACCCCTATTTATGTGTGTTGTTTCTCTTCATGCCTTGCGACGCATCGGGCGGCAACCTAACCGCTTCTTTAGCATTTGTCTGTTTTTCACAAGGCCGAGTTGCTAGGTCGACACTCAACCTGTCACGGATGGAAAGGGTTCAAGGAGATGGCCAGATTCCAACCCGGGACCACTCCCCTCAAAGTCCAGCGTGGATGCCACTACATGACTGGCCATCTGACCCCTGTTTAACCCTAACCTAATGAGGGACTATTTTACAATTATCAATTAACCTACTATGAGTGGTACGCCTTTGGACAGTGGGAGAAAACCAGCGTAATGGGAGGAAACCCACGCATTCCATGGGGAAGACTCCTTACAGAAGATGCCGGAATTGAACTCTGAACTCTAACGCCCAAAGCTGTAACAGCATTGCGCTAACCACTACACTATCATGGCACCCATGGTAGTTTGATTCAGCCCTTTAACAATCAATATACAGCATCTGCTTATCTACATTCCATTACATTTTAATGAACTCAAAGTTAACAGGAAGACAATCAGTCTTTACTAATAATGTTTCAATTCCTTGATTGAAAGAAGTTGGCTTCCTTATTTCTGTGGTAGTGAGGGATTCATAGAGTACCCAGCTCTGAATTATTATCTCTCAGGTGCTCCTGAGGATTGAAAGTGCAAGGCTGCTGCTCTGTACAGAGAGGAAAAGGTACCTTAGTTTACCTCCCAAGCTATGCTAATGTAGTTCTCTCAGGAGAACCCTCAGGCTTATTTTGCTATCCTACATCAGGCAGATTAACTCCACCCACTGCCTAGTCATCCTTGAGAGATGATTCATGTCCTTGTCGATTTGTAAAGTGCCTTGGGAAACCTAGGCTGCATGGTTCTCAGATTTCTCAGTGCCGGCTTTGATACTTTCTCTGCCCTTTTCAGCTACCCCTCAGATGGACATTCTTCCACAGAGCGATGCTTGCAATGGAGAAGGTGATACCCTGATGCTAGGGGCATGTCAAGGATGGCCAGGCAGAGTAGGACAGCAGGACAAGCCTGAGGTTTCTGCAGAGAATGAATGACAGCTGTCAGTTGTTGCACATTTTTGGAGATGGCATTTTTATTTTACTTGTTTTTTCCAAGTAATTATCACAAAGTTGGGATTTCACAATTCTAAAGTCAAAGTCATTTTTATCCTTAAATATATCATGCATCAATTTTTTCTGCCACAAAACCTAGCCGACTGATGAAAGGCTAGCAATGAAGTATTAAGTACAAGTGGGACAGAAATACAGTAGCAAGAGTTATGATGTTGTCAATCTGCACAGCATGGAAGTTTCTTTAGGGCTTTGCCCCTAAGAAATTAGAATTACATATTCTGGATTTCTATTCCATCTACTAATCTGCTCTGCAAAGGGTCACCTACCTTTGGAAGGGAATGTCAGCCAAAAATCCCATCCCTGACTTCGGTCAACATACTATTGGTAAGTGCCTATAGGTAGGTATTGCATTAAATTATATTGAAGTTCACTATGATGGTCAAAAAGCCTGCCAAAATCCTGCCGTTTGAACTCCTGTATAAAATATTACCAAATATGTGATATACACATTCTGATTTTTTATATTTAAAATCTTAGTTTAACGGCATATAAAATATTTTGAATTTATTTAAATTTATCTGATTGAAACGTATAAGATCCTAAAGGGATTGGACAGGCTAGATGCAGGAAGATTGTTCCCGATGTTGGGGAAGTCCAGAACGAGGGGTCACAGTTTGAGGATAGAGGGGAAGCCTTTTAGGACCGAGATTAGGAAAAACTTCTTCACACAGAGAGTGGTGAATCTGTGGAATTCTCTGCCACAGCAAACTGTTGAGGCCAGTTCATTGGCTATGTTTAAGAGGGAGTTAGATATGGCCCTTGTGGCTACAGGGGTCAGGGGGTATGGAGGGAAGGCTGGGGCGGGGTTCTGAGTTGGATGATCAGCCATGATCATAATAAATGGCGGTGCAGGCTCGAAGGGCCGAATGGCCTACTTCTGCACCTATTTTCTATGTTTCTATGTTTCTATTTCCTTTCTGTGAAAACAGCAAAAAAACACAAATTAGTCAAGTAAGTTGCTTTTAATTTGTGAGTCCCATCCCCTCACTATTCCCTCAGTTTAGTATGTGTATTTCCTTTGTGCAGGGCTTTCTTATTTTTCTCTCTCATTTTAATCATTTCTAAATAAATAGTTGCTATCCCAGGTTTGGCTCTATTATCCTCAGCTCCATCACTTTTCATCCTTCTGGCCTAGCTCCTTTTATTCTCTCTGCTCTGTCACTAAATGTTAAAGTGTTTGGTCAGGTTACGAAAATGCAATTTATAATGATTTCAGTTATGCTGTCAATGCTGCAATGACGTGACAGATGTTCATTTTTATTAATATTTACTGAAAGTCAGAGAGCTAAAAGATCACTACCAATTTTGTACTTCTTAAAAACAACCCACAGTTATGTTTGTGGTTCTGAGAAGCTGGGTGACTGTGAATAATGCACACAAGAGATGGAGAGGTGAGGAACAAATGAGCTGCTAAACTGTTCTCGGGCTTCTAGCCAGGTGCAAGTATCGATTATAACCCCAAAGAAGAAGTCAGAGTTTGTCACTAAAATGGCAGTTTAATTGATATCTGTACCTGGCTGGAAGCCCGCGAAGAGTTTATTCATCAAAGATGCCAACAAAGCACTAGATCTTTTTTTAAAACATTTTACTTGTAAATCAGCTACCAAAATGTGCTCTCATGTTATGTTCAGTGTGCTACACACAGGGAAGCTTGACAGTAATCTGTAATAGTCAAAATGTACATAACATACTCCTCCCTCCTTATTTTAAAGGTTTTTCCCCCTTTCCATACACGGACTAGTTGCTGAACTATTAACTTTCAATGGAGTAATCAACCTACAACAGAATTTTTTTTTTCTAAACTGGGGAAAGAAGGTAGACTTCCTGTATTTCCAGACATAACACTGACGATTATTCTGCCCCATGTGCCGAGAGTTAGACACTAAACAAGAGATTCAACCTGTCTGGAGGTCGCCTGTTCCTATAAGGGTACCAATAACTTGGGGTTGACATTAAAATAATTTAATGGGGTACTGCATTGCCAGTAAGGGACACCTCAGGTAAGGGGCACCACAGGTGATGGGAGATGAATGGCCTTGCTGATTAAGGACTGGCACGTGATGATTCTGACTACCAAGCGGGTCAACTAGAATATCTGGGGATGGAGGCCGCTTTATGGGGAGAGGAGGTGGGTAGTAGGCAGTAGAATTCCAAGGGGTTTTGAATGCAAAGGCAAGGTCCACTTGCCTTCATACAGTTAACTAACTTATTGAAAGCAGTCATATCCGTGTCGTCTTTTTTGTATTTGTTTAGGACCAGATGACGCAGCTAGTGTCTGTTCCAGATGTTCCACTATGAATGGAGCAGCAAGCTTCCTCTCGGATTCCATTCTGAAACCTTTTAGTTCAGCTTCCACCTCTTCCAGACAAAACCACTCTGGTCTTTGAACTCGCCTTTAGTTTCTCCTTGCTGGTAGTGGGACTGGACAGCAGTGGTTTCACAACCACATTTGCTTTTTGCAAAATTTCTGAAGTATCAGCATTTTCATCAATATGCTTGTTATCTTCTCATGATGGAATAGGAGCAAGTTAATTTCCAAGCTGTGAAACAGGAGTTGCGATTCTGTGCTGCAGAGCAACAAGTCTCTCAGGTTCTTCATGTGGGGTAGACCGCAGGCTTCTGGAGAGACTACCTCATCTACTTAAGTTACTTGAAAGCCATTGACTGAAGTGGGTGGATGATAATGATCCTTCACCAAGCACCTCTTCAATCATCGATGCTAGTCCAGGTAGACTTTTCTCCAAGTTGAAGAAATCATTGAAGTCAAAGTCCCCTAGTGAGGGTTTAGGCAGGACTGCTTCCTAGGAAACTTATTTGGTTAGCTTCTGATGCAGAAACTGCAGGTATCTATGCCTGACCTGTACCATTGCATTCTACACTTTTAAAAGTTTCTGGTCACTTCCTCCATCTCTTTGCCCATCTTGGATCCTCCAATAGCACATAATCAACAAAGTCTGTCATCTCTATTATTCCTGGTTGACTAATGAGGTCAGCAGAAGACCATTCTAGTTCCTCTTCAGTATAGGAATCACATCACTCCTGCTCACCAAAAATGCATTTGTCATCACCAAATGCTCCCCATGTAGTCTTGTTCCCTTCCTTCTCTAGCATCACTGTCACACAAATCTTTGTCTCTGCCACCCAGATCAAAGGTTTTTGACATCGTTATGCACTCACTCCAATTTTCCATTGGCAACCCAACTCATGAATATTTTCATTTTTTTAAATTTTCCAATGGGCTTCCAGAGTACATTACTTTACTTTCCATTTTTCTATTTTCTATTTGTGATTTGTAATTTAAGTTTTAAATATTTACTATTTTTAATATTTTTAATATTTAATATTTGTAATCCAGGGAGCAGGAAGCGCAGAATCAAATATCGCTGTGATGATTGTACGCTCTAGTATCAATTGTTTGGCGACAATAAAGTACAAAGTAAAGATTGTCGACTAACTCAGTTATTGGCCACATGACAGGCACCACTGAAGCTTTGGCGCACAGGTCTGAGTACAACATCAAGAGCTTCTGCACCCATCACAGTCAGGAAAGTCGGAACATGAGTATCATTTGAAATTTGATTTGCCAGTAAATAAACTCCATTGCTCTATTGTTTCATCATATGACCCCACACGTTCATAAGTTGTCACCATTTTCAAACACAATCGTGTTCCAGCAAAGTTAACTTGTCTTATCCATCTTGCTTTCCCGCTTATGTGTTTTATTTAACCATCCTGTTCTTATGTTCTTCCCTTGGATTCTTCCCTCACCATGCTTCCTGTGACTGTTCATTCATCACATTTCTCATTGTGTGCAGCATCTTTTTCTCGCTCTGCCACTTTTCTTTCACTTTGACGTTTCTTGCCGAAGGGAAGAAAACAATAACCTAAATATTGTTTGAGGATTTGTCACCTCATCACCAGTTGTTATATTTGTGGTAGTGGAAAGCCAGGTGGCCTTGAATAACACACACGAGAGTTGGAGAGATGAGAAATAAATGAGCTGCTGTCTATTTTACTTGCAAGTCATCTACCATTACATTCAGTACCTAACACACAGAGAAGCTTGACAGCAACCCCTAAGGGTCAAAATATACATGAATACCTAACACTCTCTACCTAATATTCTAATTGAAAAGTTACAAGCATAACAATAATGTTACCTTAATATAAATCATTTATGCAATATTAGAATTATGTATAAAATCCTCTGTGATAAGCAGAGGAAATCAATTATGTTTGTCTCTTTATTTTGGAATTGATTTATTACTGCCACATACTGAGATATCAGTAAAAAACTTGTCTCGCATGTTGTTGATTAGATCAGGTTGGAACAAGGTAAAATAATAACAATGCAAAATAAAGTGCAGCTGCTACAGAGTAACATCAGTGCATACAAACAAAAAAGTGCAAGATCAAAATAAAATAGATTCTGAGGCAAAAAATCCATCTCACCATACTAAGGAACAATTTAATATTCTTAAAACAGCAGGGTAGAAGCTGTCCTTGAGACTGGTGATAGGTGCATTCAGGCTTTTGTATCTTCTACCTGATAGATGAGGGGAAAAGGAAGAATGTCAGGAATGTGTGGAGTCTTTGACTATGCTGGCTGCTTTACTGGGGCACTGAGAAGTACAGACAGAGTCTATAATATGAAGTTGGTTCCCATGATACAGTGGACTGTGTTCATAACTCTTCAGCTTCTGCAGTCACAGGCAGAGCAGTTGCCTTAACAACCCATAATATGCCATAATATATCCAGATGCAATGCTTTCTATGGAGTATCAATGGACATTGCTGAGGGTTAATGAGGGAGTGCCAAATTTCATTAGCCTCCTGAGGAAGTAGAGGCATTACTGAACTTTCTTGGCCATGGTGTCTACATGGTTGGACAAATACAGACTACTGGTGATTTTAACTCCTGTGAACTTGAAGCACTCAACCCTCTCAAACTCATAGACAAAAACAACATGTGTATCACAACCCTCCCCCTCCCCCCTTTCTGAAGTCAATGACCAGTTCTTTTGTTTGGCTGACATTGAGGTTGTTGTCACGACGCCATATCCTTCCTGTACTCTGCTTCTTCATTATTTGAGATCCGCTCCACTACGGTGATATCATCAGCAAACTTGTAGATGGAGTTACAGTAAAATCTGGTCATAAAGTCATGAGTTTACAGGGAGTAGGGTAGGGTGGCTGAGGATACAGGCTTGTTGAGTGCCGGTGTGGAAAATAATCATGGTGCAGGTGTTGCTGCCCGTCATTATTGATTGTGGTTTGTTGGTCAGGAAATCAAGGAATCCAGTTGCAGAGAGAGGGGTTGACTCTCAGAGTCTGGAGTCTGTGGGTATTTGCTTGAAATTATGGTATTGAATGTGGAGCTGTAGTTTAAAAAAAGCAATATTCTGACATTGGTGTCTTTACTGTTCAGATTCTCCAGAGATCATTTAGGGCCAGGGAGATGACATCCATCATCGACCTGTTTCAGTGTAGGTGAATTGCATTGAGTTGAGGTTGTCTGGAAGGCAGGAGTTAATGCATTCCATGACCAACCTCTTGAAGCACTTCATGATGGTAGATATCAGAGCCTTTGTGTGGTAGTCACTTAGGCACGTTAACTTGTTTTTTTAAGTACTGGGATAAAAGTGGTCTTCTTAAAGCTGGTGCATACCTCAGATTGAAGCAAGGAAGGGTTAAAAATGTCTGCAAGTATACCCGCCATCTGATCTGCACATGATCTAAGGATGCAGCCAGAGAAACCATGAGGACCAGGTGATTTTCATGGTTTCAATCTCTGGCTGACTGATTTTACATCTGCAGTGGTGACTAAGTGTTCAGGTTCAGTCTGTCAGGATGGGTGGTAACATACCCATTCTCTTCTGTTCAAAACGTACTTAGATGAAATGTACTTGGTGAATGATAGAATGATAGAAGGATGGGCAAGTAGTGTTGAGAAATTAGGGATTCTGCAGAGGACTTAAGACAGATTGGGAGAATGGGCAAAGAAGTGGCAGATGGAATATAGTGCAGGGATATGTACGGTCATGCTCTTTGGTAGAATGAAGAAAGATATAAACTACGTAATAAAATTCAAAAATCAGAGGTGCAAAGGGACTAGGGAGTCTTTGTGCAGGATTCCCGAAAGATTAACTTGCAGGTTGATTCGGTGGTGAGGAAGGCAAAAGCAATGTTAGCATTCATTTTGAGAGGACTAGAATATAAGAGCATGGATGTAACATTAAGGCTTTATAAGGCATTGGTCCCCTTTTCTAAGAAATCATGTGCTGGCATTGGAGAGGATCCAGAGGAGCTTCATGAGAATGATTCTGGTAATGAAAGGGTTAACCTATGACGTGTACTTGGTGGCTTTTTGCCTATATTCACTAGGGATTAGAAGAATTTGGGGTGGGGGGAGGGGGATGCTCATTGAAACCTACCGAATGTTGAAAGTTCTGGATAGAGTTGATGTCGGGTGGATGTTTCCTATAGTGGGTGAGTCTAAGACCAGGGAACACAGCCTCAGACTATGGGGGCATCCATTTAGGAGAGAGATGAGGAGGAATTCCTTCAGCCAGAGGGTAGTGAATTAGTGGAATATATTGCAAAAGGCAGCAGTGGAGACCAATCATTGAGTATATTTAAAGTGGAAGTTTATAGGTTCTTGATTAGTCAGGGCAACAAAGGTTACGAGGAGAAGGTGGGAAGGTGGGGTGAGAGGGATAATAAATCAGCCATGATGAAGTGGTGGAACAGAATGGCCTAATTCTGCTCCTATGTCCTACAGATTGCATTAAGCTCATCCAGAAGGAAGATGCTGCTGACAGCCATGTTATTCATCATTCTGATATAGCATGTAAGACTGATGGATTTTGGACTGATGCTGAACATCTCTGATAGCTTTATGGAGGTTGCATCTCGATTTCTTGTAAAGATCAGGGTCACCGGGTTTGAATGCGGCAGCCCTACACTTTAGTAGAGAGTGGATCTCTGGTTCATCCAAAATAATTATTACAATTTAATAATTTAATTATAATAAATGTTATAATAAACATACTAATGTATTGTGTTTTGTTTGCTTAAAGAAAGTGGGGTAAATTTTGATCAGGTACCAAGCAGCCCGCCTCCGTTATCCACTCTGAAAAGAAGGGAAGAAATATATAAAAGAATTGTAATGATAACAATTTTTAAAAATAAACTGTTGATATTGGAAACCTGAAGTAAAGCAAAAAATGCAGGAAGTACTCAACAGATCAGGAAGCGTTTGTGGAAAGAGAAACAGTGACATTTCAGGTTTGAAATTTTTCTTCAGAACTGGGAAATAGAGGAAAACAAGGAATGAATATGGAGAATAATGGGAACAAGAGAAATGTCTCTGATAGGGTGAATTTAAACAGGTGCAGCTACATTAAGCTTTATTATCTGTTTAATGTATTGGAAATAGTGAGGGCATGGGACATTCCCAGCAGATTAAACTATAGGCATCTCACAGACAAGGAGGCTTAACTGTCCCCATTAAGCCGTTTGTATTCAGCTTATCAGAGATACTTCCTTTGTTCTACCCATTTCTTCCACACTTTCTCCCATACTGAAAACTAAGTGCTTTTTCTATCTTTCTCAGTTCCAATGAAGGGGCCCAGCCTGAAGTATTAACTGCTTCTCTCTCTGCAGATTCTGGCTGACCTGTTGACTGTTTCCAAAGTTATCTTTTATACTGCAAATATAAACCTCTTTCACATTTAAACTTGTTCACCTGACCTTTATTTTTACATGATACCCTTCAAATTTGAAGTTCCACATAAAAGATAATATTCACACAATGTAGAAGATTTTGTATTAGTAAATGAGGTTATAAGATGGTGGCTTGTGTTACAACCTTCCGTTAATTTTAGAAAATAAGAGGGAAAGGCAGTTCAGGAATGAGTACATAAATTGCAAATCATTTTGCAGAGTTAGTGACAGAAGATGGGTTAAATATCTGATCTCTGAATAATATTGGAAGAAAATTGTTTATTACATTTGGAGACCTTATCGTGGAGATAAAAATGCTCAAAATACAAATAAGGATCTGAGGGTGGACTGTGTCCTAAATGGAGAAGGATTGTAGAGGGACAACCTTATAGAAGTATTTAAAATTATGAGAGGCATAGTTAAGGAAGGTGGTAAGTCTTACCCCCATGGCAGGGGAGTCCAAAACTAAAGGCATAGATTTAGGGTGAAAGGGGCAAAGTTTAAAGGGAACCTGAGGGGCAACTTCTCACGCAGAAGGTGGAAAGTATATGGAATGAGCTTCCAGAGGAAGTGGTTGAGGCAGGTAACACAGTATCATTTAAGAAACACTTCGAAAAGTACACTGCCTATATAAAGTATTCTCCCTTGGAAGTTTTCATGTTGTTTTTTTGTCTTACAACATTGAATCACAGTGGATTCAATCTGGCTTTTTTTGACACTGATCAACAGAAGAAGACTCCGTGTGGAAGTCAAAGTAGATCTCTACAAAGTGACCTAAATTAATTACAAATTTAAAACACAAAATGTGTTCGTCCATCGTCGACATCGAAGAAGACCTTGACACCATTATGATGGTGTCGAGACTGGCGCGTGATTTGGATCTAAGTGAGGGAGAGTTGCGCAGTGTCAACCTCACTCTCTCTTCCCAATTCCCAGTGGCAAGACAGAGTTAAGACGGCTGGAGATGGGACTAGGCGCAGATGGATGACCAGGATATCTTCTGTGTCTTGTCCTGCTCTACACATTCTACAGCACTTGCAGAGACCGCCTTCTTGACCGTTGGATCTTCCATTGGTCTCGTCCGCTCAATCCGCTGGAGTCTGTCTTCACATGCTGGGATAGGCAACTCCCTATCTCACCGAGGGTTTGGAGACCCATCGGTTACCCTTACCTGGTTTAGCCAACTTGTCGAAGCCGTTGCCCGGGGTGTGGCTGCTGTCGCATGCAAACAGCTACGGGGAACCACAGATGAGAGCTGAGTGCCAGGTGGGGACCAAAGGTGACTAACTGCCTTGGAAAGGACGCAACATGTTCCCCCACCAGAGGTGCTACCCCTCCCTGACACCCCATACACCCCAAAACTACTAAATAATTTATTGCAGAAGTATTCACCCCAAATCATCACTGGTGCAGCCAATTGGTTTTAGAAGTCACATAATTAGTTAAATGGAGATCATTGTGTACAGTCAAGGTATTTCAACTGATTGTAGTAAAAATGCACCTTTATCTGCTAGGTCCAATTGCTGGTGGGCTTGGCTGATGGCTGGTTTTTGTGTAAGGAGTGGCAGTTGGTGGTGCTAGCTGTTAATGGTGTGGGGATGTTGGGAAATAGTGTAGGGGGGAGGATCTGGAAATGGAACCGAAAATGTAGGTTTCAGGTGAGGGCAGGTTGGTGGGAGCAGATTGGAATGAAGTTCAATGTAGATCTGGAAAACAGAAAAAGGAAACATTATATTGGAATGATTTCAAGTGATGGATTGAAAAAAGGAAAGAAAACTTCAAGTTATTGTTTAAATTTGACCTGGAACAGCTGCCCCCTATCAGTCCCTTTAAATTAACTACAGAATATAGAGTGTGCCCGTACTTTAAGAGGAGGGAAGGTATTAATCGTGTGTACAGATAAAAAGTATTGTAAGAAGGTATTACAATTAAAGACTTAATTTGGCAAAATTATAGTATAAATGTTGCCTATAATGAAAATAGAGATGTTAGCGGTGTCATACCGGGGGTTCCATGGAGATTTCAATAGAAGAAATTAAATCTCATTTATTGGGAGGCAAGGTTAAAGAGGTAAAGAGATTGCAAGTAGTCAGAAATAGGGAAAGGGTGGATTGCTTATCTGTATTGATATATTTTGATGAGGACAAGCTCCCAGATAAAGTTAGTTTCGGGTATGTTAGTTATAAAGCATGAGCTTATATTCCACCCCGACTTAGGTGTGGCAAATGTCAGCGGTTTGGGCATATTGCGGTAGTATGTCATGGGAAACTAAGATGTAGTAAGTATAGTGGGAACATGAGCATGAAGATGTTGAAAGCATAAAGTTTAATTGTTGTAATTACAGAGGAGAACATAGTGCAGCTTATGGAGGATGTGAAGTGCTTAAGAAGGCAGCTGAAGTTCAACAAGTTAAAGTACAGTTAGGTGTGTCTTATGCAGAGGCCATGCAAAAAGTTAAATCAAACTTCCCAGTCAGAGAACAGAATGTGAAGTCAGAGGCCATATGTCGGCATCGTACTTCTCTTACTAAAGATACTCTACTAGTTGATAAACTGAAGTTTGTGATGTTCATAATGTATGTGGTGAATTGCACTGCTCAAACACCTAGTCATAATCAGAAAATTAAAATTATTGTGAAAGCTGCTGAAAAGTACCTTGATATAACAGGTGATGTGTGGGAAGTTGTAAATGAAGCTCTTATGGGTGGGGTATCTGTATTTCAGACTCCTTGTGAAAGTACGTAATGGGGATAAGAATATTGCAGTAGAATGTAAGAAGCCTGATTTCTCATGGTCAAGACTTTAAGAAGTTTATTTCTGCTTTATCAAATCCACCTGATGTTATATGTATTCAGGAAACCTGGCTGTTATGACATTTAAGTTTTTCCTTGCAGGATTATATTGTAATTAGGCGTGATAGATTAGTTGGTACAGGGAGGTGGTGTTGCAAGTTTTATAAGGAAAGGGATAGGACATAAAATTGTGGATGTAAATGAAGTATATGAGGCACATGTAGTAGAAATATTTGATTCAACGGGTGGGGTCATTGAAGTGGTAAATTTTTATAACCCTGTGGAGAGCTCTCAATTGATTTGTTGGAAAGTATATGCAGCTCTAGCTCACTAAGAGTCATATGGTGTGGCAATTTTAATACCCCTAGTTCACTGTGGGGTTGTTCGCAGAATGATGGTAATGGATAGATTGTAGAAGAATTTTTAGATATTTCACATCTTGTATGTCTTAATGATGGAATGGGCACGAGTTTTAATGTTCATAACAGTTCTGAAACTGCTATAAATGATGTCATGGGAGATGAAACATTGGAAAGTGATCATTTTCCTATATTCATGAGCTTGGGTGTGGATTTATCTCAGGGACAGAAGGCTAGTTTTAAGAGGTGGAATTCTGGTAAAGTAAATTAGGAGATGTTTAAGATTTTATGTGACGAAGGTCTGTCAATTGAGGATGATGTAGACTTCTGTAATGAAAGGTTATGTCACATTATTCATCAAACTGTGGTGAAAGTGATTCCTATTAAAAAGGACATTAATAGGAGAAAGGCTGTACCGTGGTGGACTGAGGAGTGTGTAGAGGCATTTAGGGAGAGAAATAAATGCCTATTCTAAACCTGGAAAACTCCGTTGGATCATTCTAGTCATAGACCAATATCATTAATGTACCATTTGTGTAAACTTATGAAACGTATGGCAATAGAGTGGTTGAATTATATTTTGGGAAAAAAGAGGTGATAAAGCATTTTATCAGAGCAGATTTCGGAAGGGTAGAATGACATTGGATTGAGTTTTATGTTTGGAAGATGATATTAGGAAAGCACAGGTAAATAAAGGAGTTGTAAAGCAGTTTTTTTTGATATAGAGAAAGCATCTGATATGTCATGCAGGGAGGGTCTTTTGATTAAATTATGGAAATTAGGAGTGAGAGGAAGGCTATATAATTTTTTCTGAGTTTTTTATTTGGACAGTCTATGCAGGTAAGGATAGAAAAGGTATATTCGGGCTTTTATGAGGTAGAGAATGGGACTTTACAAGGCAATATTTGTAACCCTTTATTGTTTAATATTTTGATTAATGATATTTTCTCTGAGATAGGTACTGGGGTGGGTAAATCACTTTTTACAGATGATGGAGCTTTATGGATCAGAGGGAAAAAATTCAATTCAACTGTATATTGGATGCAATTAGCAATTAATAAAGCCGACCAGTGGGCAAATAGATGAGGTTTTATGCTTTCAGTAGCTAAAACACAAGTTATGTGTTTTACAAAGAGGATCAATAGACATGCACTTAATTTGAAATTATATAGTCAAACTCTTGAAGGAGTGTCAGTGGTAAGATTTCCTGGCATGTGGCTAGATAATAAGCTGACATGGAGCACCATATCAGTAAGATAATTGGAAAATGCAAAGGGGCGTTAAATATCCTTGGGTGTCTATGTGGGTATTCTTGGGGTTCTACACAAAAATCCTTGTTGATCATATATATTTGTTTAATTAGAACAGTACTTGATTATAGCTGTGTGGTTTATGGATCAGCGTTATCTTCAATTTTAAAATATTTGGATGTGATAAAAGCACAGGCTTTAAGAGTGTGTTGTGGTGCAGTAAGGTCATCTCCTGTTTCAATTTTACTGGTTGAAATGGGACAATTACCTATTATCCAATTACCCAGGCTGGTCAAGGACAACATCTGCAGCATGCTACCACTCACACTTGACCCCTTAAAATTTGCCTACTGACACAACCGATCAACTTATGACACAATAACCACAGATCTGTCCTTACACATCTGGAGAAGAAGGATGCTTATGTGAGAATGCTGTTCTTGGACTGCAATTCAGCATTCAACACCATAATTCCCTCCAGGATTGACAAGAAGCTCAGAGACCTTGGCCTTCACCTTGCCTTGTGCAGCTGGATCCTGGACTTCCTGTCAGATCGTTGGCAGGTGGTAAGTGTGGGCTCCCTCACGTCTGTCCCTCTGACCCTCAACACGGGTGTCCCTTGGGGCTGTGTACTAAGCCCACTCCTTTACTCTCTCTATACCCATGACTGTGCCGCCATCCAGAGCCCCAAACTGCTAATTAAATTTGCTGACGATACTACATTGATTGGCCTAATCTCAAATAATGAGGCAGCCTACAGAGAAGAAGTCATCACCCTGACACAGTGGTGTCAAGAAAACAACCTCTCCTTCAATGTTGCAAAAACAAAGAAGCCAGTTGTGGACTACAGGAGGAATGGAGACAGGCTAGCCCCTATTGACATCAATGGATCTGGGGTTGAGAGGGTAAACAACTTTAGGTTCCTTGGTATTCACATTACTGAGGATCTCACGTGGTCTGTACATTCCGACTGTGTGGTGAAAAAATCACAACAGCACCTTGTTCACCTCAGACAGCTGAAGAAGTTCAGCATGAGTCCCCAAATCCTAAGGACTTTCTACAGGACACAATTGAGAGCATCCTGACTGGCTGTACCACTGCCTGGTATGAGAACTGTACTTGAAGGGGGTAAGTAATTTTCAAACAATTATTTTGTGCTTGATAATTTCAATGAACTTCGACCAATTTATAGAAAATTGTTTTCACTTTGAGATGAACGAATCTTTTCTGTTGATCAGTGTAAACAAACCAAATTATATCCACTGTGATTCAATGTTGTAAACCAATAAAACATGAAAACTTCCGGGGGGGGGGAGGGTGAGTACTTTTAAAAGGCACTGAACATGGATGGGAAGGACCTGGAGGTACATAGGCTAAAAATAGGAAACTAGGACTAACTGGGTCAGTTCCGTGGTCAGCATGAACTGGTTGGCCAAAAGTCCTGTATCTGTGCTGTATTTCAGTGGGACTCCATGACTCAGTGACATTGAAACAGCTGTTTAACATTAGCAAAGATACTATAATCTTAACTTGACATGCACGCCAGAGAGACCGGTATTCTGTGCAAAATTTTTCTTCCCCCATTTTCCCTGAAGGCTCTCTGCAATGTGCAAGGCTCATGAGAGAATCTGAAGGATGGATTCACCCATGCTATTCTTGCACGGATTAATTCGGCTGCTATAACAATCACACAAGCAGCTCAATACAACCTATAGCCTTATCCACCAACCACACTTCTATTCAACCTTTGTTTTACCTTCGATGCCAAACATATTATCTACGGGATACACAATAGCAGCTCATGTTCAATAGCAAATTTATGATGTTCATCAAATAGATTCACAAGGGTAGTAGGTGGGAAGCACAGTAGCATAGTGGTTAGCACAACACTTTACAGTACTAGTAACCCGGGTTCAATTCCCACCACAGTTTGTAAGGAGTTTGTACATTCTCCCAGTGAACATGCGAGTGCTCCATTTTCCTCCAACAGTCCAAAGCTCTACCGGTTGGTAGGTGACTTGGTCATTGTAAATTGTCCTGTGATTAGGCTAGGGTTAAATCAGGGTTTCAAGATCATTGGGTCATAAGGCGGCACTAGGAGCGGATCCAAGTGCAAGACACAGACACTGAAGTGCTAGGGACAGGACTAGGATACAGGGCGATGGCAAGGACATGGACACAAAAACTGGGAACCTGGAACAGGACTGGACAAGAGAGCTAGGAGTCCGGGCTTGGACTCCAAGCCAGAGACTGGACAAGGACCCAGAACCTGCGTCTTGCCTCTGGCTCGGACCCCAGGACTAGGCAAGGACGTGACTTGGCTGGCAGGCAGGATGAGGCTGGAGTCTTCAGGCTTGAGGTTTGAGGTGAGGCTGGAGACCAGAGGCTTGAGGCTTGGGGTCTTGAAGCTTGGCTTGGGGCTTGGCTCGGCTAGAGACTTGAGGCGAGGCTTGGCTAGAGGCTTGGGGTCTTGAAGCTCCTCCTGGGCAGGGCGTAGTACTCCACCTGATGGAGGCAAGGGACAGGAATGGACAGAACCCACTGCAGGGTAATGGCAATCTGGCCTGGCTTACTCGACGGAGGCAAGGGACAGGAAGGGAGCTAGGTACAGGGTGGCTCCAGGACAAGACTGCAGACGAGACGAGGTGAGAGTTACCAGCAGGACAAGGCTGGCTTCAGGCAATGCAAGGCGAGACAAGAACTTCAGACGAGGCGAGAGTTACCGGCAAGACAAGGCAGGGCTTTAGGCGAGGAAACAGAGGGCAGGGGAAGGGATACAAGGAGTAAGGACAAGAACAATCCAGCAGCTACGCCCTGGTCTCTGGAGGTATTTATGCAGCCAGCCCCAACGAGAATCAGCTGCCTCAATTAGTGCTCAACAGTAACAGAAACAGGGTAGACAGGAAAACCTGGAGCAAGGGTCGATGGACCAGACCGTGAATCGGAATGCGGGGTTCACGGACCGGACCATGACACATTGCCAAGAAACAAGCAAGCTTCTGTAAGGGCAGAAGCACCACTGAGCGGATTTTCAACATCCACACCCTTTGTGAGAAACACCTTCAGCACCAGAGAGAGTTCCACCATGTCTTCATAGACTTCAAGAAAGTGTTTGACAGAGTCTGGCATGATGCCTTATGGGCCACCATGAAGAAATTCAACATGGGGCAGAAGCTGATTCATACAATCCATCAGTTTTACACCAAGGCAACCAGTGCAGTGCTCGCTCAGAGCACCATCAGGGAGTGGTTCCATACCTCTGTAGGAGTTCGTCAGGGCTGCCTCCTCTTCCCCACTCTCTTCAGCATCTTCCTGGAATGAATCATGAGTGTTGCCCTTGAAGTTCATGTGGGCACAGTCAACATCGGATGGAGGAACATCACAAACCTAAGATTTGCTGATGACATTGATGGACTTGCTGGAAAAGAGGATGAACTGGCCAACCTGGTCAGCCATCTTGACAGAGCCTCCACAAAGTTTGGAATGGAAATAAGTGCCGAGAAAAACAAGCTCATGGCAAATGCCAATGGTGCCATCACAACAGACGTCTCAGTCCATGGTCAGACACTTGAGACAGTGCAGCAGTTCAAATACCTGGGGGCAATCATCAGTGATGAAGGATCAAGACCAGAAGTCCTGGCAAGCACTACACAGACAATGACTGCACTATCCAAACTCAAGACAATATGGAGGGACAGCAAAATCACCATGAAGTACAAGATCAGACTCCCGCGTGCAATTGGTATTCTCCATCTTCCATGCATGTGAGATATGGACCCTCACAGCAGAGCTACAGAGGAAGATACAGGCATTGGAAATGAGATGCTATTGCAACATCTTGGGCATCTCATACTTGGACCACATCACGAATGAGCAGGTCCGCAAGACCATCCAGCACCACATTGGCCCCCATGAAGACCTTCTCACAACAGTGAAGAAAAGAAAGCTGAGATGCCACGTAACAAGATCAAGTGGCCTTGCAAAGACCGTTCTACAAGGAACTGTGGAGGGGAAAAGAAGGAGAGGCAGAGAAAGGAAAAGATGGACAGACAACGTTAAAGAATGGACAGGGAAAACATTTACGGTGACCCAGGCTCTGGCACACAACTTCGACAGATGGAACAGACTGGTGCAAAGCTTGTCATGACGGCATCACGACGACACCATCAGGGCGCAAGGAAGGAAGGGAGGAAATCAGGGTTTGCTGGGTGCATGATTCAAAGGGCTGGAAGGGTCTATTCTGCAATGATTCTCAATAAATAAATAAGAAGAATGCTCTTGGGGCAACTCTGGGAAAATCTTCTCTGTTTGTTCATAAACTCCAGAACTAATATTTTTGTTGGGTACCTACTTTCAATCCACTTTATCTTGCTAACTATTTTGTCATGTGTTCTGATCACTAAAAACTTAAGAAATAAACAAAGTATGTACAAATGAAATATTGTATCTCTAACATATGAGAATCTTTTATTCAGAAATTTCATGTTTCAATATCTAGTAGTTCAATACTCACAACTCAATATACTAAAAGCATAAATAATTGTCACTGTTTTTATCTAGCCTGGAGCTAGAAACTTTGAAACCCTTGCTAATCAGTCAACTTTTCATGTCAACAGCAGTTAACCTTCACTTGATCCTTTTTTTTTATGCATTTTTCTTGGAAAGAGGAGGAAGATAACGCTTTTATTTATTATCTACTTGACTTAAGAAGTCTTGAAATACTGGAATCCTGCATTAATGGTGTTTTGCAAAAATGTTAGATAGGGAATTTCAGATTTACACACAATGAAGAAACAATGATATATGTCCAAGTCAGGATAGTGTGCGACTTGAAGGCGACCTTGAAGGTGATGGTGTTCCCATGACCTTGATGTTTATGTCCTTCATAGTAGTAAATGTTAGGAGACTGGGAGCTGCTGTCAAAGTAAGTTTGATGAGTTGATGCAGTGCATCCTGTAGATAATACGTACTGCAGTCACACTGAGCCAGTGATGGATGTTGACTGCGGGGGCAATGGTGCCAATTAAATGGGCTGCAGTAATCTGGACAGCATCTTTGCAATATTTTCAGCAATTCATTTGTGTTCCCTTGAAGTTATGGGACAAATTAAACACCATACTTTTTGTATTATTGGGTATTTTTCTCCTGTTACATGCTCTGGATTATCAAGCTAAACATCAAAGAAGATCCATTACTATACACTTAAAATAAATAGGTTTGTTTCGTACAAATGGACAGGAAAGTGGAAACAATTCACTTTAGGACAAATACAGACTTCTTCTAAACTGTTTAAAAATGAATGTGCTTGTTTGCACTTGATCCTCTGTATTTGGAAAGCGTGTATATTTATTTACTGTGAGCTGTTATGTCTAAAGCATTGTTTGGCCACTTGACCTTTGCCTTAAAAGTCATTAGAGCTTGACTGATGCCTGCATGAATTCAAGGCACTGCTGTGGCCTTTGTGTTAAGCTAGGGAATAATGGCATGGATCTTGCTGGTACTCCTTTTTATATGAAATTTTGAACAAACATTATTGATATGCACATTTCAAGTGCACTACTATTAGATTCCCCATGTGGAACCCCATCTTAGTAAGGTGCCCCACCATTTACATAACTTACAGAAATTGTACTAGGCTTAAACTGATCCAGGATTCAATTGATTTCAATGATGGGAAGAAAAGTTAGAGAACAAGTTCCCTTCATCAACTTATTTTGTGTTTTGATTCGAATACTACTTTGAATAATCAGTTTTAATGCTATTTTTTCAATGTTATTATGATTTTACTAAACTGATGCTCTGTGCGGGCAGACACTCAACAACCCACGGTGTTCTACTGTTATAATTAGCATTCCTTACCAAGTTTACCAAAAAGGGATTATTTTTATTTGTGTTAGTGCAGACCTGATGAGCTGAATGGCTTAATTCTGCTTTATGTCTCATGGTCTTACGCCGTTATTTAGAGCCTCCCTGGGCATGTGCTTAAATATATAAAATGTATTTAAATTTAGCCCAGGGTTTTGGAAGTAGTGATTGCTGTAATATACTTGATAGTTTGGCATATTGGACTGTTGTTGATTATGATGTGTATCTGAAGTACTTAAAGTACTTTCCTTTGCACTGGAACAAAATGTTGTTGGGCATATTTGGAGGTGGGATCCTCAAGTAATGGGGAAGGTGAACTATTGGTTGCCAATGGAGACTATGTCTGGTTATCAATTATAATTATGGGTGTTCAGCCCGTTCCAGTGATCACAGTCAAAGGTTGGACTGAGCTGCTTAGACCAAATTAGAGAGTGAAACTATTACATTGGACAATAGAGGGATTCTAAATCCTGTCTTTCTTCAGGGTGTACTGCACTTGGTGAGTTTGAGAGGCACCAAGTTTCTCTGACAATGGCAGACTGAGGTCACAGAATGTAACTTCAACAAAATAATAATGGAAAACAAGACATTAATAGCTACTATCATATTGCCTCAGACCATGAGATAAAGTATAACCTAGAATAAGAGAGCTGCAAATATCCGTAGTTCTATTCAGAGGCAGATGTGGTGATCACGTGGTAGCCACCATCTTCATTGCAGCTGGTTTGTTATATTTGTTTACAACATGAGTTCAGCATCGGCAATAGCATCAACATAATGTTCAATCTGGATTCACCACTGCAGTAGACTGGTTAGCAGTATGTTTCATAGTTGTTATTACAAGACTAGTTGTTCTTTCTTTCTATTTCAAACTTTTTATTAGTTTCATAATAATAAACATAACATGGTAATGGTACAAAGTTATTAGGAATACATTGTTATAATTAGCATAAGTAATTATAAAGCCAGTTGACACTTAAATGATAAAACTCCCAATCATATAGGATACAGATGAACAATATAAAACAAAGAAAAACATCTAAAAAAATCATGAAAAAGGAAAAAAAAATATAACCCCCCCAAAAAAACTAATCTAAACAGAATTAATCAACTAAACTAAAAAAAAAAGACATGGGCTGTTATGTAACATAATAATAAAAAAGAGAAGACTAGCTGTTCTTTCAATGTTCCACATTTATTAAATTATATCAGTTTAAGTTCCCCAGCTACCTTTGTGGGATTTGAACTCACATATCTGGATGTACGGCTGCTAGACCAGTCATTTAAACATTATGTCAAATTCCTCCTACCATCGAATTGCTGATGGTAATGCTGATGACTGCAACAAGGGAGAATTAAAACTGTTCTGACAGAATTGCAAGCCTCAGAGACAATCTGGAAAGGGGAAAAATAGTAATTTCAAAAAGGGACAGAGGAAAGGTTCAGTATCTGTGAGAAGATGAACAGGGCATCAGACTGTTAGTGTCACAGCAACAGCTTCCAAGGAAAATAGAAATTCTTGTGATTGAATTCATGGCACAGTTGATAAATGTTGTTAGCCTGTGTTAAATTTAACATTAACAGTTAATGTTCAGAAAACATTTGAGATACTTAGAGCTGAGCATAATCACAGGGACAGTTATGTTAATGCTATAGTTGCAGAATAAATTTGATTAGTTGTACAAAATGTACATCTGGGGAATGTATCACCTGAAATTATCAGGACCTTAAATGGATACTTTAGAGATATTAAATACAGATCATTGTAAAGTATTTGGAAACATCAGAGATTGCAGGCTATTGGAGGTTTTTACTCCTATGAATTTGAAGTTCTCAACCCTCTCAACCTCAGGACCATTGATGCATACTGGAGCAAATGCACTGCGAACCTTTTGGAAGTCAATGTTCAGCTCTTTTATTTTGCTGACATTGGGGGAAAGGTTCCTGTCATGACACCATGTCTTCTTGTAGTCTGATTCGTCATTATTTGAGACATGGCCCTGTATGGAGGCATCATCTGTAAACTTGTAGGTGGAATTAGAGCAGAATCTGGCCATGCAGTTATGATGTACAAGCAGCAGAGCTGGAGGCTGAGGATACAACCTTATGGAGCACCAGTGTTGCGAATAATCATACTGCAGATTTTGGAATTTGCAACAAACAAGCTGCTGGATGAACTCATTGAGTTGGTCCTCATGTATGTGAGGAAGGAAATTGTTGACATTTTGGGTAAACCCTGCAACAGTACTAGGAGTGTACAAAAAGCATTCAGAGACTAAGTGTTTGATGACATTTATAGCTATTTATGTACACTCAGTGGTCATTTGGACACCTGCTTGTTAATGCAAATATCTAATCAGGCAATTATGTGGCAGCACCTCAGTGCATAAAACATGCAGACATGGTTCGGAGGTTCAGTTGTGTTCAGACTGAACATCAGAATAGGGAAGAAATGTGATCTAAGTGAATTTAACTGTGAAGTGATTGTTGGTGCCAGGCAGGGTGGTTTGAATATCTCACAAACTGCTGATCTCCTGGGATCTTCATGCATACCAGTCTCTAGAGAAGGGGTTCCCAACTATTATGCCACGGACTCCTACCATTAACTGAGGGGCCCGTGGACCACAGGTTGAAACCCCCTGCTCTAGAGTTTACAGAGAATGGCGCAAAAAAACAAAAGAAATCTAGTGATATCAGTTCTATGGTCAAAACCACATTATTAATGAAAGAAACGAGGAGAATGGTAGACTGGTTCAAGCTGACAGTAACTCAAAACCACACATTACAACAGTGGTGTGCAGAAGAACATCCTTAAATGCACAACATGCCAAACATTGAAGTTGAAGGGCCACAGCAGCAGAAGACAGACTGTGTTCTACTCCTGTACCTAATAAACTGGCCACTGATCGTATATGCCTATGAATAAAGAATTGCATAATCTCACAGGTCCGAAAAGTTAATTGAGGTGTATGATTTTGTATGTTTGGTTAATTTATTATTTTTTAGAAGTAGCAGGACCACATAAATGAATGGCAAAGCTTTAAAGAATCAATGTTCCATGTGGTATAAATGTTCATACATTGCTCTAACAGCCATTGTTGTTTGTGTGTAATGGCTACCTTCAATAATAGATACCTTTCTGGCAGTTTTACCTCTGTAATTTGCCTTTGTCAGCAGCATCACTGAGGACTCTACGGACACTTCATGGAAGTGGCTTCAACTACTCAATAATGCTAACTAAATTTGTACTGGAATATGCTGGTTACTATTATGGTTGTCATGGAAAAGACCAGAAACATTAAAGCATGGGCAAGGAATGGGGAGGGGGAGAAAATAAGAGGTATTCACAAAAGAAAATAAAGACTTTGTTGAAGAAATAATTACACTCAAGCCAAAACTAATCTGTTGCTGATTATTATCAATATTTTTATTTAGTTGTACACTATAAAGACCAAATTTAACAAATTTCTTGACTGAAGTTTTTCTGATAACTTGAAAGAGCCCAATTTTTCCAAACAAGTGAAAAGAACTTAAACTAAACAAAAAATTAAGCACAAATATGAACAAGAAATTTTAATGTTTCCATATTTTGATTTTTATAACAATTTATCTGGGACAACTGTAGTATTTTGTCTGATCTGTAATGACAAATACTTGCATGGGTATCACCTTAACATAAAGGCCGTTTGGCATTTTGGGGGATGATGCACAAACTATATAAAGTGAAGAGATACGCAGGGAAGGAAAACTTGCTTAACTTTGTCATTCTTTACAGCAACAGTTTTTTTTCTGAGGTTTGAGACCTAAATCGAATTCTCAGTTCAACTTATAAAATGCACATCTTGCTCATTTTCTTTATCATTACTTTTCACTATCATTATTCCTTCATGCATTATTTTGTGTTATAAAAGTGGATGCCAGAGTGTAATTATATGATCATAGTTGACTGATACTGGCCTCAAATGAGGATACAGTACCTTAATTTTTTCAAGTATTTTCTAGTAAGTCTATCTCTTCCTAAAATACACTATATCTAGTGATCTGCCCTCCAACTCCCAGGAACAGAGAATTCTGGATATTCTCAACACTCTGAGAGAATAAGCTTTTACCCAGCTCAGTTCTTTTTGTTTTGGAGCTCTGTTACTCTCCCATTAGTGGAAACCAATCAGCATCCATCCTGTCAGGCCTCTTCTATGTTAGAGTAAGGTCCCCTCAGAGTAACCTTCCTAAATGACTATTGTTCAGTGGCATTAACATAAACCATTATGAAATGTTTTGTGCAGCTGATCATGGAGCACACAAAAGTCTTTCTCCCAGCTACATTGGACCCTTTCCAGTTTGCTTATCGCTCTAATCGATCCACTGATGATGCAATAGCCTCTGCCATGTCCTGTCCCACCTAGAAAATGGGGTCTTATATACCTGACTGAACTTCAATTTAGTTCAGTGTTCACCAGCATCATTCCTCAGGAGCTGGTGGGAAAACTGGCCTCACTGGGTCTCAACACCTCCTTCTGCAATTCGATATCAGACTTCTTAACAGTAAAGCCACAATTAGTTCATGTGGGCAGCAATGTCTCTTGTCCCATTATGCTGACTCCCCAATGCTGTGAGATCAGGCTGTTGTTGTTAACACTGCTGATGCATGACTGTGTCGCAGGATCCAGCTCAAACCGGGTCACCAAGTTTGCAGATGACACAGCAATGGTTGGCCTTGTCGAGAATGATGATAGGATGGAGTATAGGGAGGAAGTGGAGCAACGGGTGGATCTCTGTATAAAGAATAACCTAAGTCTGAATGTGGAGAAGACGAAGGAAATCATTGTGGACTTCAGGAAAGAGCAGACGAACCATACTGTGCTGCGGATGCATGACTTCTCCATACGGAGAGTAAAGTGCACCAAGTTCCAGAGAGTTCACATCATGGATGACCATATCTGGCACTTAATATCACCTCCCTGAACAAGAAGGCACAGCAGCACCTCCACTTCCTAAGAAGGTTAAAGAAAGCAAGGCTCCCATCCCCCATCTTAACTGCATTTTACAGGAGCACCATTGAGAGTGTCCTGACAAATTGCATCTCTGTTTCGTATGGGAGCAGTCGAGCATTGGACCTGAAGTTCCTACAAAGGACGAAGAGAACAGCTGAGAGGATCACAGGGGTCTCATTTGTGATTCATCTGTAGATGTTATCCTTATCTTCAAAGGTTATCATGCGTTATGTGTACTACTGAGCTTTACGCCTGGTTCAATTAAACATTACTTTGTTTCTAAATATGTTATATGGTTATATACATTGTTTATATGGTTATATACATTGTATATATGTATATAGTTAAATGACAATAGACTTGATCCTAATTCTGCTGAACTCCAAGAAATATAAACACAGATTCTCTAGTCTCTCATGATAGATAGAGCAACCCTCTAATTATTGAAATTAACCTGGTTAATCTGCCCCCAAGCTGCTACATCCTTTGTTGTCATGCCCAAATGTAATAGAACTTCTTTTTTAAAATCCAATCCCTTCACAATTGCTCATTTGCCAGCTTAACTACTTGTTGGACCTGTCTGCCAACTTCTGTGAATCATGAACTAGAACATCTAAATTCTTCTACACCAGTCTGTCTCCAGTTACAGAATATAACTAATCAGCCTTTTGATTCTTCTGACTAAAAGTACATGGCCTCATATTTTCCTGCATCAAATTTTGTTTACTAGGTTTCTGCTCAATTGCTCACTCTATCTATATCCTGAAACAAAATTACAATGCCCTCATCAATGGCTTGCACCTATTTTGCTATCATTGCCAAAGTTAGAAACTTTACATTTCATTGTCACCTCTAAATCGTAGTAAACAATTGAGATTCAAGAATCAATTCCTGAGATATTCTACATGGCTGAAAAGGAACCATTTATTCTGGTTGTCTGTTTTTATGTGACTGCCCATTTTCATCAGTGAATGTATTTTAATGTTGAGAATATTTTTGCTATTCTTTCTTTATACAAATATACAGTTATTTGATCATCAGGTTTCTGAATGGACTATGAACCATGAACACTATCTCACTACTTTTTACAACTTTTTACACGAGTTACTTTAATTATATATATTTCTTATAGTAATTTCTCATATTTTATTATATATTGCAAGGCACTGCTGTGGTAAAACAACAAATTTCACAGTGAATGCCAGCGATGTTAAACCTGATTGTGATTTTGATTCTGATTCTGATTCTAATCTGTGGGACTGAGAATTAAGGTGACTAAAATATAATCAATGCAGATATTTCCAGTGATTTTCTTTTCTATAACAAGAAAAAAATCACTGAAGCCAGCTGTAGTAATTTTATCATGACCCAGCTGAGATTAGTTCACAGGGCAGAGAACAAGGATGGATCATGAATTTTGCCAGAATATTCAGCTCTGCTCAAGAATTAATTTGCTAGCTATTGGGCAGCGATGGTAATTAAGAACCATTGAGGATAAACCTAAAAACTATTCATAAGCATCCCAAATAAGTGTAATAGCTTACGTTCTATCTTGTTCAACATAAATGCCAGAAAAGCAATAAGCTTTGATATTCAGATAAACCCATTAATCACCGCAGTTTGGATGGAGAGTTATCAAACCTGCTCTTTATATTCTTACAAACATATTTAATCAGACATGCAGTATTGCAAAATATTCCAGAATTCTTCTTTCCTGTTTGTTATTAAAGCAACCTTATTTTTTCATGATATTATGATTTATGATGATGCTTTTCAGAACTTGTGACATCAAGTTAACTTGTTTCAGGAAACCCCTGTTAACTATTGAAGCGTATCAATATTAAAATGAGATAGAGTGGACATGGAGAGGATGTTTCCTATAGTGAGGTAGTGTTGGAGTAGAGGGCACAGCCTCAGAAAATAAGGATGTCCTTTTAGAATAGAGATGACAAGGAACTTCCAAGAAACACAACAGAATAAATGAAGAATGGCACCCAACAGGACAGACAAACAACCAATGTGCAAAAGACAACAAACTGCAAATACAAAAGAGAAAAAAAAAGTAATAATAAATAAATAAGCAATAAATATCAAGAAAATAAATAGAAAGTCCTTGAAAGTGAGTCCATAGTTTGTGGGAGCAGTTCAGTGATGGAGCTTTTGTGTAGAATTTTCAGTTCAAGGGCATTGGTGTTTCCATACCAGAGCCGTGGTGCATCCAGTCAATATAATCTCCACCACACATCTATAGAAGTTTAGCAAAGTTTCAGATGACATGCTGCTAACTTCTCAGAAAGTAGAGGCACTGCCGTGCTTTCTTTCTCTCATAACTACCTCAACTATACCTCTTCCCACCCCGACACATGCAAAAATGCTATTCCCTATTCCCAGTTCCTCCATCTCTGCCGCATCTGCTCTGAGGATGAGGTTTTCCGTTCCAGGACATCTCAAATGTCCTCTTTCTTTAAGGATCGTGGTTTCCCTTCTGCTGTCATCAATGATGCCCTCACCCGCATCTCCTCCATTTCCTGCACTTCGGCTCTCACCCCATCCTCCTGCCACCACAACAGGGACAGAGTTCCCCTTGTCCTCACCTACCACCCCACTAGCCTCCAGATCCAACACATTATCCTCCGCAACTTCCGCCACCTTCAACAGGACCCCACCACTAAGCACATCTTTCCCTCTCCACCCCTCTCCACCTTCTGCGGGGATCGGTCCCTCCGTGACTCCCTGGTCCACATGTCCCTCCCCACGGATCTCCCACCCGGCACTTAGCCCTGTAAGCGCAAGTGCTACACCTGTCCCTACACCTCCTCTTTTGCCACCATTCAGGGACCCAAACAGTGCTTCCAAGTGAGGCAACACTTCACTTGCGAGTCTGTTGGGGTCATCTATTGCATCCGGTGCTCCCGGTGCGGCCTCCTCTACATCGGAGTGCAGTGTTGTTGTATTTTGGCTGATCATGGACGAGCTGTCCATCAAATGAAACTGAGTTGAAAGACAAAAGTATAAAAATATATTGCAAAGATTAGCAAAGGCTCATTATTTAGTGTGAAAACAAGTTTCCTGTAGCTTGCATAAGGATTGCATTTGGGATGAAATGAATATGTCAATGTGATTATATAATTACTAGAAATAGAAGAACGTAGATGCAGGTAACTCAAATTAGATCACACCTAATCTGCATTTTAATTCTATGCACACACCTCACTTCAGTTTATATAATTTTAATAATGTGCTTAAGGATACTAAAGAATTGGAATGACTTGACCAACCATAGCAATTGATTCACAATATTGTTTAAAAATTCAAATTTGAAATCATTTTGTTGTAGTTTTCTCTGACAAAGGAATTGGGAACCAAAGTAAAGTTAGTTAGTAGGCAGTGGACTGTGTTTACTTGTAGCATTGATACAAGTATATTGAATTAATATATCAGAATGAAACTCAAAAATTAGGAGATCCTGAAAATTTTAAATAAGAACAGAAAGTGCTGGAAACAATCAACAGGTTAGACAGTATCTATGGAAACAGAAACATTTTAATGCTTCAGGTCAATTCTGACAATGGGTCCCGGACATTATTCTTCCATAACTAAGAAAAATGGCTTGGCCAGAAAATGTATCCATATCATAACTACTTTACCCATTAAATTTTTCCATATTATAATTACTTAACCCATTAAAATTCAGAAATATCACCAGTCCCCACTTAAATGTTATGTTTATGTTAAATATCAAAGACTGATTGTATCATCACAAATTTTCTACTTTCTGACCTGACAGTTCCTAAAAACTGATCTGAATATTTGCTTTCTCAGAATTCCTAAGTAAGAAAACAAAGGTACATGGAATTGTTTTGTGAGAGGTTTTCAAACCACTTGCAACAATAAGAAAGTACTGTATTATATTTACATAAATTCTACCAGGAACTTCCTCGAAGTACATACAAAGGTGATAATCCTGTTTTTCTACAAATGTTGTGCCCTTTAAATTATCTCACAAGGCCATATGTGAGTTTACTTTTCATATAAAAGATAGTGAATTAAGAATTATGATTGTAAAACTGTTATCATTACATAATTGACTTCAACATCTTATTTTCAAATTCAAATCTGTAATCAATATTATCAATATAAAATAACTTTAAAAATAAAACTCACAACAGAGACACATCATATTACTTGAGAATCCACAAAATAAGGACTTTCTACTGATTACACAGAGTCATTTGGAGTTTGTTATGAAACAATTTTTGGAAGTTAACTGTACCTGACTGGATCCAACTTTTCAAATACTTTTCCACATTTAAGAAGTAAATTGAAGAATTAAACTTTTGGTTTAACAAAAGAGAAGTTATATAGGGGCTATTTTTTTTTATCCTTGTGCCTTTGTGCTGAATTACATCTATTTAAGAATTACATTTATGTGGAGACATACAATTCCACATACCCAATATATTCAATTTGCAGTACAGAACAAAGGAATATCCCACTTTTAAAAATTTAAAAAGCCTGTAGAAAGACAGCTGGGAGAGCATAATGGATGTCATAATGGTGTTGCGGTTATGGAAGTAGGAACATTCCACTAACCTCAGTATATGAGGCTGGATCAGAATGAAAAAGTCTCATGAATAGATATTGTTACCAACTCCACTTCCGTGTCATTTAAGCTATACTTTACTTCTTTGTTGTCTTTTCTCTACTATTATGCGGCACTCTACATTATCCTGATTACAAATAAAATCTGTCATACAGTCAGATGTCAATACAATTATATCTCATCAGGAAGAAATATAATAATAATTGATACAAAATGCTAGAGGATCTCTGCAGGCCAGGTAGCATCTACGGAAAAGAGTAAACTGTCAACGTCTTAGGCCGAGACCCTTCATCAGAACTGGAGAAAAAAGATGAGAAGAGTTCTGGCTCAGAGTAAAAAGGGGGAAGAAATACAAAGCAGTAGGTGACTGGTGAAACTGGGAGGGGGGAGGGATGAAGTAAAGAGTTGGGAAGTTGATTGGTGAAAGAGATAGAGAGCTGGAGAAGAGGGAATCAGATAGGAGAGGACAGAATGCCATGGAAGAAGGGGAAGGATCTCCAGAGGGAGGTGATGGGCAGGTAAGGAGATAACATCAGAGAGGGAGGTGGGAATGGGGAATGCTGAAGGGGGGAGTCATCACTGGAAGTTTGAGAAATCAATATTCATGTCATCAGGTTGGAGGTTACCCAGATGAAATATAAGGTGTTTCTCCTGAGTGTGGCCTCATTACGGCAGTAGAGAAGGCCATGGAATGAATCAGAATTAGAATCAGAAACAGGTTTACTATCACCGGCATGTGACGTGAAATTTGTTAACTTAGCAGCAGCAGTTCAATGGAATACATAATATAGAAGAGAAAAAATAATAATAATAATAAATGAAAATTTTAGAAATAATAATAAACAAGTAAATCAAATACAGTATACATATATTAAATGGATTTTAAAAACATGCAAAAAAACAGAAATAATGTATATTTAAAAAATTGAGGTAGTGTCTAAAGATTCAATGACCATTTGGGAATCAAATGACAGAGGGGAAGAAGCTGTTCCTGAATCACTGAGTGTGTGCCTTCAGGCTTCTGTAACTCCTACCTGATGGTAACAGCGAGAAAAGGGCATGCCCTGGGTGCTGGAAGTCCTTAATAATGGATGCTGCCTTTCTGAGACACTGCTCCCTGAAGACGTCCTGGAAACTCTGTAGGTTAGTACTCAAGATGGAGATGACCAGATTTACAACCTTTTGCTACTTCTTTTGGTCCTGTACAGTAGCCCCTCCATACCAAACAGTGATACAGCCTGTCAGAATGCTCTCCCTGGTACATCTATAGAAGTTTTTGAATGTATTTGTTGACATGCCAAATCTCTTCAAATTCCTAATGAAGTATAACCACTGTCTTGCCTTCTTTATAACTACATCGATATGTTGGGACCAAGTTAGATCTTCAGAGATCTGGACACTCAGGAACCTGAAACTGCTCACTCTCTCCAATTCTGATCCCTCTATGAGGATTGGTATGTGTTCCTTCATCTTACCCTTTCTGAAATCCACAATCAGCTCTTTCATCTTACTGACGTTGAGTGCCAGGTTGTTGCTGTGGCACCACTCCACTAGTTGGCATATCTCACTCCTGTACGCGCTCTCATCACCACCTGAGATTTTACCAACAATGGTTGTATCGTTAGCAAGTTTATAGATGGCATTTGAGCTATGCCTAGCCACACAGTTGTGTATATAGAGAGTAGAGCAGTGGGCTAAGCACATACCCCCGAGGTGCGCCAGTGTTGATCATCAGTGAGGAGGATATGTTATCACCAATCCGCACAGATTGTGGTCTTCCGGTTAGGAAGTTGAGAATCTAATTGCAGAGGGAGGTACAGAGGCCCAGGTTCTGCAAATTCTCAATCAGGAATGATGGTATTAAATGCTGAGCTATAGTCAATGTACAGGTGGTCTAAAGCCATGTGGAGAGTCGTTGAGATTGCGTCTGCCATTGACCTATTTTGGCGATAGGCAAATTGCAATGTGTCTAGGCCCTTGCTGAGGCAGGAGTTCAGTCTAGTCATGACCAACGTCTCAAAGCATTTCATCACTGTTGATATGAGTGCTACCAGGCCACATTAGTCTCGAAATGTCAGAATGTGAATGGAAAGTAGAATTAAAATGGGTGGCCACTAACCCACTGATTCTCACAGCTACCTGGACTATACCTCTTCCGACCGTGTTAGTTGTAAAAATGCCATCCCCTTCTCACAATTCCTCCCTCTCCCTCTGCTCTCAGGATGAGGCTTTTCACTCCTCTTTCTTCAAGGAAAGAGACTTCCCTTCCTCCACCATCAACTTCCCTTCCTCCACCATCAATGCTGCCCTCACCCACATCTGTTCCAGTTTGTGCATGTCTGCCCTCACCCCAACGTTCTGCCACCACAGCAGGGATAGGGTTCCTCTTGTCCTCACCTACCACCCCACCATCCTCCGCATCCTGCATATAATTCTTTGTAACTTCCGCCATCTCCAATGGGATCCCACCACCAAGCACATCTTTCCCTCCCCATCCCCAACTTTCTGCTTTCCACAGGGATTGCTCCCTACGTTACTCCCTTGTCCATTTTTCCCTCCCTACTGACCTCCCTCCGAGCACTTACCCTTGCAAGAAGAATAAGTGCTATACCTGCCCCTACAACTCCTCCCTTTCTACCATTCAGGGCCCCAGATGAGGTGACACTTCACCTATGAGTCTGTTGGGGACATCTACTGTATCCAATGCTCTTGGTGTGGCCTCCTGTATATCAGTAAAATGTGACGTAGATTGGCAGACTGCTTTGACAGAAAAAGCGGGATCTCCCAGTGGCCACCTATTTTAATTCTACTTCCCACTCTCATTCTGACATGTCAGTCCATGGCCTACACCACTGCCACGATGAGGCCACGCTCAAATTGGAGGAGCGACACCTTATATTCCATCTGGATAGCCTCCAACCTGATGGCATGAACATCAATTCCTTAAACTTCCGTTAATGCCCCTCCTCCCCTTTACCATTTCCCATTCATATACCCCTCTCTCCCATCTCCTTACCAGCTCATCACTTTCCCCTGGTGCTCCTGCCCCTTCTCTTTCTTCCATGGCCTTCTATTCTTTCCTATCAGATTCCCCCTTTTCCAGCCCTTTATCTCTTCCACCAATTGTCTTCCCATCTCTTTACTTCACCCTTTCCCCTCTCTCAGTTTCACCTAATACCTTGTATTTCTTCTTCCCCCTCCCTCACCTTCTTATTCTGACTTTTCTTTTTCTTCTCCAGTCCTGATAGCCCGGAACATCGACTGTTTACTCTTTTCCATAGATGCTGCCTGGCCTGCTGAGTTCCTCCAGCATTTTATGCGCACATTGCTTGGTTTTCCAATATCTGCAGTTTTTTTCTTGCGTATATTATATCATATTAATAAATATGCTTACAAATACTATCCATCAAAATCACTCCCTACCTCAAAGTATTTCATTGAATAACTGAACTATCAATTTTGTCAGCATCTTTGTTAAAGAAATTTCTAGGTATTAGAGGAAGGTATTAGAGTATTGTGTTGGGATAATCTAACTGATATCCAGTCAATGAAAAATGTACTTAATTATGTTTAGCAACTCATGAATCAATTATTTTCAACAATATATTAATATATTTCTTACAATATACTGAATGAGGTAACATGCTTTTAATTGTTATGATCATATAAGAACATGTTTAAAATATCAGCCCTACCTCAATAGTAGTAAATTGCATCCATATAACATAGAATACTATAGCATATTACAAGTCCTTTAGACCGAAATGCTGTACTGACCTTTTAACCTACTCTAAGATCAATCTAACCCTTTTCTCCCAAATAATCCTTCATTTTTCTATCATTCATGAGCCTATCTAAGTGTCTCTTAAATGTTCCTGATGTCTCTGTCTCTGTCACCAACCCTGATAGCGAGGTCCATGTTTGTGTATACATATAAAAAACTTATCTCTGACATCCGTACGTATACTTTCCTCCAATCACATTAAAATTATGCCTTCTCACATTGACCATTTCACCCTGGGAAAAGTCACTGACTGTTCATTCGATCTATTCCTGTTATCATCTTGTAGATCTCGATCAAGTCAACTCTCATCCTCCTTTGCTCCAAAGAGAAAACCCCAGCTTGCTCGGCTCTCCTAGAATTGCAGAATCCTGGTAAATTTCCTCTGCACCCTCTCTAAAGTTTCAACATTCTTCCTATAATGAAACACCAGAACTCAACGCAATACTTCAAGTGTGATCGTACCCGATTTTTATAGATTTGCAATGTTACCTCATGGCTCTTGAACACAATCTCCTGACTAATGAAGGTCAACACACTGTATGCCTTCTTAACAACCTTATCAGATTGTGCGGCAAATTTGGATCACTGAGACAGTATGGGTGGAAGCCAGAAACAAGGATTTTGATTACTCTATTGGGAGTATTCCATAGATAGCCCTGCTTCCCCCAGTTTGAATAGAGACACTGAGAAACTAGAGAAGAGGCTTTACTGGATCTGGAACTAGGCAATGAACCTGGACAATTGTCAGATCTCTCAGTGGGTGAGCACTGACAGTGTCCCCAATTAACATAGCTCTGGAGAGGGATAGGAGCAGATGGTACAAGAAGGGGGGAATTATGATGCTATTAGGCAGTAAATTGGGAATCTAAATGTACTCAGGGAAATGCAGAGTGGAAATGTGGGAGGTAATTTATGGAGCACTGGCATGGGTTCTGGATAGGTTTGTCCCATTAAGTCAAGGAAAGGAAGGTAGGGTGAAGGAGCCATGGTTGACAAGAGATGTGGACTATCAAGTCAAGAGATAGAAAAAGCTTGCTTAAGGTTTAGGAAGCAAAGATCAGACAGGGCTTTAGTAAGTTACAAAAGTAGCCAGGAAGGAACTAAAGAGTGACTTCAGGGAGCTAGAAGGGAGCATGAGAAACCATTGGTAAGTATGATTAAGAAAAATCCCAGGACATACTACACATATGTGGACAGGACCATGACTACAGTGAGGTTAGGATGAATCAAGGATAGAAGAGGGAACATGACTGGAGCTGGAGGAGGTAGGGAAGATCCTTACTGGATACTTCCCATCCTCACATCCTAAAGCATCTGCCAGCTAACAGTTAAATTAAGTATCGTATTGATTGTATTTGAAATCACACAAATGATGACGTCCAAAGGTTAAAAAGGAAATTCAATGAAAAGTCTTTCTGTCAGAGATCACCAATAAAAAGAGAAAAAAGTCGACATGGTGCTCTAATGTTCATTAAAAATGACAATCTGAGCACCAGAACTATGCAATTCCAAATGCTAGTATTGAATCAAAGCAGTTTTTAATTACTAATTACTTTACAATTTATAACCCATGTTTGTGAGTAAATAAGTGTTAGACTGCTGAATCTGGGTACGTCCAATTTAAATATATTGATATGTTTGTCACGATAACATTACAGGCACTAGAAAGATGGTTGTCCTTAAGAAACAGAGTATTTGTATTTATTTTCAAGCCATGTGGTTTTTTAAAACAAATTAAAAGGGCACCACGGTGGCGTAGCAGTTAATGTAATGCTATTACTACATGGGGCATTCCGGAGTTCAAGGGTTCAACTCTGATGTCCTCTGTAAGGAGCTTGTGCAACCTCCCCATGAACACATGGGTTTTCTCCAGGCGTTCTGGTTTCCTCTCACAGTCTGAAGATGTACCAAGTAGAAGGTTAATCGGTCATTGTAAATTGTCTTGTGATTAGACTCGGGTTAAATTGGGGGAATGCTGGACAGTATGACTCGAAGAGCTGAAAGGGCCTGTTCTGCACTGTATCTCTAATTAATTAATTATAAACGTGCTATATCAGCCAAGAACTGAGTCAAACTCTATCAATGATTTGGAACCAATATAAACACAAGAGATTCTGCAGATGCTGGAAATCCAGTGCAACAAACACAAAATGCTGAAGGAACCGGCAACATCCATGGAGTGGAATAGACATTCAGTGTTTTGGGCACAGACTCTGCATCATCAGGATTTGGAAATAAATTGTTTTTGCTTAATGAAGAAAAGTGAGAAATCTCATTAAATATGAATTAAAACTTCGAAGTTTCAGTTTGGAGGATGTACAAACTGCGTGACCAAAAATGTAACCTTAAATGTTCATTTATCAATTCTCCACTGACTCCAAGTTAAACAACTTTCTTCTGTCATTAATTTATTTCAGTATTTTTTTTAACTAACAAACACAGTGAGCTGTATGTTCACCTTTTAATACCAATGAGGATACTGAAAACAACCCTTGAGCTTGTGTCAATGTTTTGACCATTGGGCTTCTTACAATAGAATCACATGAAAGAGTTATTTACTGAAGCTATTCACTTTATGAATTATTTCTGTAGTTAAACTGAAGGAAGAAGAAAGATTTTTTAATCCTTTGCCAATTTTTATCAAAGTAGCTTACTCTGACAAGTCTAACAGACGAACGCTATCGGTTCTAACCAGATTGAAATCTGGCAGTGTTTTAAGGAGAAAAATAAACAAATAGTCTTCATAAGGTGATCAGGATTTATGGGTGTGGAGCTCCATGTTTCACATAAGCAAATGCATCTGAAACTGGGCTGTCACTACACACCCATGTTTCCAATAAAACAAAACAGCAGAAGCCTTGAAGGAGTTGAATATTTTGTTTAATTTACCTTCTGCCATCAGTTTCCTGTTAAAAAGCTGGTCTTGGCACTGAAAGTGGACTGACCATCTCAGTGTTTCTATGCCGATAAGACCTGCTGTAGGAAGTTATGAGGAGGCAGGAAGGAAATGCTATTGATCTTTGATTGGGAGGCTTGGAACAGTCCATTTTTGTAACAGTCAAGACTTAAAAACTTCTGTAAAGTTTGTAGGCACTGAGAAATATATTTGTCATGCTTTAAAACAATCTTTGACCAAATTTCCAAAACAAGTATTTGAAGAAAAGGATTGCCTTTAAGGGTGTTGGCATGAAAGTTGATTAAAATTCTAAAGAGAAAGGTGGCAAGATTTTCCTCCAAATACTGTAAACACATAAGCATTTTACTAACCTGGCTCTGAAATTGGTAAACACGTCCCATTCAGTGTGTACACAGGGATTGTTTAGCCTTGGGGCTCTTCTCAGATCGTGAAAGGAAGATTTTCAAAAGATGATGTTAGTATGAGCAGTCAGACAGGTTTTTATACAAAATATCATGAGTGTTAGCAGGCAAGACTAGAGATGTTACTCAGGAAAGCCAACTCGTTTTACATTGCAGACTTACAGAAGGTTTGCATCTTGCTGGTTTGGGGAGAAAAGGAAATTTATCAATTTCATTCTGAACTGGATGACTCCAAAAAAAAGTAATAATTTGAAAAGAAAACTTTGGGTATTTTCTGAGCATTCTTCAGCAGCACTGTTTATATCTCTCTGCACTATATACTTGACCTTTGCACATCATAAGATCCCGAGATGCATATTGCACATGAGTTCACATATAAAATGCCAGTGTTCAGCTTCCCAGCTCAGCGATCCAACCAACATGATTGCCACTGAAGCATCAATAACAGTTGACCTATAAATGACTCGATGTTGTTTTCAGACCATTTATGACTGGTCAAATCAGGAAATAGTCTTACAAGTAGTTTTGTTTAAATCAGGCAATGTAAATGATTGATATGAGAAGAATAGCAGGTTCATTATTTTATATAATTATGAAAAGATAAGTTGTACTCATTTTTACCAACACAATTATAACAACTATATACATTTATCAAAAAATAATCTTAGTACTTTATACAGTATCTGAGCATATCTAGTATTTGCAAATTTTTTAAAATACTACACCTTAGAGGACAATGAACATGCAACTGTTTAATTGCTGGGTTTTTGGACATTGAGGGTAACAGACAATATGGAAATCAGATGGGAAAGTGGGCATGGGCTCTTGGATAATCTATAATCTTGAATGCTGGCACAGCCTCAAGAAATTGTATGGCCAGCTCTTATGTCCTTATGACAAATTTGACATTGCCATAAACTGCACCTAAACATTATTGTAACAAAAAGCTGAAGGTGAAATAAAGCTGTGAATATTTGGCATTTGGATTTGCAGAATCTGTTTCCCTGAATTTTTATTGATACAATGTCAGTCTGAACATAATGTTTCAATACCAACGTGGGACCAGAAGTCAGCTGATTTAACGGCAACTGATATAGAAAGCAATGGGAAATTATAAGTGCTTGAAACTAGCAAGAAGGCAAGGCCGTAAGAGGAAGAAGAAGAGGAGGAGGTTATCCAGCCCTTTATGTCTGCTCCAACATTCAATAAAATCTTGCTGATCGTTAAACATGAAGCCCATATATTTCGATTCTCCTAGCATCTGAAAACCTATCAAACTGTTTTTTGAATGTACTCAGTGACTGAATGTCTCCAAATCTCTTGGACAGAAAATTCAAAAATTCACTGCCCTGCGGGTTAAGAATTTTTTTCTTATTTCAGTCTTGAATGGCCAGTTCCTTATTTTGAGAGTCTGAGCTTGGGTTCAAACTATCCCTATCAAATGAAATAACATCACAGCTTCCACTGTGTCAAGCATCTTTAAAACTTTAATGTATGAAACCTTTAATCAATGAAATAATCTTTTATGTTTTAAACCCACAGGGTAAAGGTTAGAAAGCAAAAAGAAAATTGTAGATATCAGAAGTTTGAAAATAGAAACAATAGCAGTAGTTCAAGCAGCATCTGAAGGAGAAGGAGAGGGGGAATGAGTATATAATACATATTGTATACCATCTTCCATATCCTCACTTATTCATTTAACCACTAGGATGGTGTACAGATTGAAGGACACCTGCAGAAGGTGGTTTTCTGTTGTGCTTAATTCCTTTGTCCTTCTTAATGAACCAGACTCTGAGTTTGGGAGGTTCTTTCAGAGCAATCTGGACAGGAAGCTTTAATGCATTTAGAAAATGGCATATGCAGCAGCCACTGTGGTGGAGGGAATGGACATTTAGGGTGGATTAGCAGGGCATCATCAAGAAGGTTGTTTCTTTTGTGGATGGTATTGGCCTCTTATAAGTTGCTGAAGCTGTACTCATAAGACCATGAGGTCACAAGGTATAGCAGCATAATTAGGCCTTTTGACCCTTCAAGTCTGCTCCACCATTTCATCATGGCTGATCCATTTTACATCTCAGCCCCAATGTCCTGCCTTCTCCTTGTACCCCTTCATTCCCTGACCAATCAAGTATCAATCAACCTCAGCCTTAAATATACATAAAGACTTGGCCTGCACAATGCATATGGAGAGTATTCTGTTACACTCTGTATTTATGCTTTGCAGATGGTGGAAATGCATTGGTGTATCAGGATGTGAGCTGCTTGCCACAGAATACCTAACTTCTGACCTGTTCTTGCAGCCACACTTTTAGATGGGGGTCCATTTGAATATTCCTTGTCACCGGTTAGTCTGTGTCTGAATGTTATCTACGTTTTGCTGCGTGCAGGCAGGGGCTGCCTTGTTTGTTGAAGAGTTAAAATAGAATTGAACATTCATCAGCAAATATCCTCAGCTGTGTAGTAGATGAGGTTGGTTGAATTCTCAACAGTGTCCTGAAGAATTCCTGGGTTTATTGCTGTGTGCTCACCTCATTTATGATGGGGACATGATGGCTATAATATTGGAATTTAAATTTAGTTAATAACCTGGAATTTAGAAATAAAACAACTAGTCTTAGAAAATCTAATGGATTCACAGAATGTCTAATCTGATCCATTGATGCCTTTAGGAGAGGAAACCGCTATCCTTATGCCACCTGGCTTTGATGTGACTCCATTCCCATCCATCTGGTTGATAAGTTCTCACTGAGATGACATAGGAAGACATTTAGGTGTTCCATTACTTCTGCCTGTGGATAAAGAAAATTAAATGTCTCAGGCCTTGAACCATTGTCAGAACTGGGAAGGAAAGGAAAACCTGGTAGTTATCAGTAGCAGAGGTTGTGGAGGAGGGATGGATAGTATAATGTGAATATCTCTGAAAAGGTAAGTCCAAATGGGTTGATGAGGGAATTTAGCTATAATCTTCTTTGTGTAATGTATTGTAAATGATGAGGCTGTTGGACATGCCCAGTAAGTTATGAACTGATTAAGAAAATTAAGCAAAAATAATAACACACAGAAATGGCCAGTTCTGATACAGACAGAAAGAGAGACCTAAAGTTGCAGAATTTGATACTGAGTTCCTTAAAGCTGGAGAATTTGATATCTAGAAGACTCAATGTGCCTAGATGGTAGCAAAGGCATTGTTCCTCAAGTTTGCATTGGGCCTAGTTGTAATATTGCAGGAAACCGCAGACTGAAAGATCAGAGAGGGAGTGGGATGGTTAATTAAAATGGCAGGCAGCAGGAAGCTGAGAGTCATTCCTGCGGATTAAGCACGGGTGCCCCATAAAGCACACAACCAACCTTCATTTGGTTTCTTCAGTGTAAGGGAGACGAACTGTGAACACTAAATGTAACACAGCAGATTGAAAGATGTGCAAATGAACCACTACTTGGGACCCTAGATTGCACGAAAAGAAGAGATAAAGGACATATGCTGCATCTCCTGCAATTCCTTTGCAATTGCCTAATGTCATAGTTTTCTAAGGGGCTGTTATCACTTACTCAATAAAAACATTTCTCATAGCTTTATATTTCCTTATGACATAGGAGACTGTATAGCCCAATGCAATCAGAGCAATCCCTTCAATCTCACTCATCTACTCCTACGTTGTAACCTTGTCTCTTTCACATACTCCCCAACTCTCCCCAATTCTCCTAAACCCATTCCCGTTCAACATTTGTTATTTTGGGAGTGGGGTGAGTAAAGAACTAATATATTCACAGAAATACATACAAACCACAACACCATAAGATGAAGATCAAATTTGGACCATGGGAGCTGTGGCAGAGCAGCACTGCCTGCTATGCCACTGTGCCACCATATTTCATTCATCACTCAAATACTTGCTTCCTAAAACAAGCATTGTCCTTATAAGGCTAATTACCTATAGATTCCCATTTTCTCATTCTCTGCTTATCATAGTAGGATTACATTTACAAACTTCTAATCTGTGAAAACTGTTCAAAAATCTGTAACATTTTGGAAGATGAAAAATTAATCCTCTATCGCCATGCCATCACAGGGGATTTATCAGCTTTCAGCAAAGCTATAAACTAAAGTAATAATTCTAAAATACTAATTTTATAAATTGTAACTCTTCAATAAGTTTGGTTAATGTACTTTCACTGCAACTTTCCACGAATGACCAAAATATAAATTGAAAATCCCAGATGAATTTCTCGGTCTATTCATTCCTATTAATTAGCTTCAAGCACATCAGGAAAAATGAAGACAGAAAGCAAAACTATTATTAATGATGTAAAGATGTAGAGGAGTGGAGAGAAAATATCAAAGGTAAGTGCCAAAAAACATCCAAGATATATGGTGGATTGATTGCTGTCAGAGAAAAGCATCAGGTAAAATAAGAGGAACACAAATATTTGCCTTCACATTTTATGTTGCTTGAATCTACAGTATGTCGCAATATCATGCACTGTAGGGTATTGAACAGTGGAGTTATTTTATATTTGTATGATCTATGTGAAAATATCATGCTTGGTGTATTTTTCAAAAGTGGATAGAATTTTGCTACTCAAGCATGTGTAATTAAATTCAATCACTTCAAGGATCAGGGAGCAACAAGCAATTTAAATATTTAATGATGCTAGCATACTTTGATTTATATGGAGTTTCAGTTTTACACTAGAATGTTGTGCTTTGGAAACCTGACAGCTAAATACCAATAAGTGGCAGGGAGCCTATGATAAGGTAAGAATGCATCTCCTCAAACTTTTAATATAATTACACATTTACACCTATAACTATGTACAGCTCCAACACCATATACAAGTTTGCTGATGGCACTACTGTTGTGGGTTGTATCAAAAGGGGTGATGAATCAGCATACAGGAGGAAGACTGAAAATTTGGTGCAATAACAACAATCTCTCCCTCAATGTCAACAAGATCAAGGAACTGATTGCAGACTTCAGGAGAGTGAAAGCAGAGGTCGATGAGCCAGTACTCATTGGAAGATCAGCGGTAGAGAGCGGTGCAACAGCGCCTCTACTTCCTCAGGAGTCTGCAGAGATTTTGTATGTCATCAAAAACCTTGACAAACTTCTTTAGGTGTGTGGTG
Organism: Mobula hypostoma; assembly: GCF_963921235.1. NCBI lineage: Eukaryota > Metazoa > Chordata > Chondrichthyes > Myliobatiformes > Myliobatidae > Mobula > Mobula hypostoma. The sequence continues at coordinate 194,176,350 of NC_086098.1, forward strand.
GAAAGTGTGCTGTCTGGCTGCATTACGGCATGGTCTGGGAACACCAGTGCCTCTGAGTGGAAAATCTTACAAAAGGTGGTGAATTCAGCCCAGTACATCCCAGGCAAGGCCCTCCCAACCATTGAGCACATCTACACCAAACATTGCTATAGAAAAGCAGCATCCGTCATTAAAGATCTTCACCACCCAGGCCATGCTCTTTTATCGCTGCTGCCATCAGGTAAAAGATACAAATACCTCAGGACTTGCACCACCAGGTTCAAGAACAGTTACTACCCCTCAACCTTCAGGCCCTTGAACAAAAGGGGATAACTAGACTCATTCCACTTCTGGTGTCCCCACAACTGATGGTCTCAGTTTAACGACTCTTTACCTTGTTATTTCATGCTCTCGTTATTTATTGCTATTTATTTATATTTGCATTTGCACAGTTTGTTGTTTATTGATCCTGTTTACAGTTACCGTTCTATACATTTGCTGAGTAGGCCCACAGGAAAAAGAATCTCAGAGTTGTAGGCTGTGATATGCATGTACTCTGGTAATAAATTTTACTTTGAACTTTGAAATTTTTAATTGCCATTAGATGTTTCCTCATGCCAAGAACCATCCTCCTTCACTCCTCCCAACATCCAGTGTTAAACTACTCTAGCTTTCAGCAATGCACATTGTAAACAATATTTTTTTTTAAACTATCAGTTCACAGGATAACTTCCAGGATTTCTCACAGCAAAAATTCACTTCCTACCTACCTTTGGTATTTTCCTCCTTTAATGAAAAGGTCAGTACTGTAATTAAAAAATAAAGAAATAATTGTTCAACACAAAGAATTTTTTAAGTAGGCTTTCAGAAGTAGTTGATGTAACCAAAATGTTCTTTGCTTCAATATGGAATAGGGTCCAGATACTTTTGAGAAAATCAATTTATTCATAGAACAGATGCAGGAAGCAAAGGATAACATTTTTGTTACAGAACCAGTTTGATTAGTATCAGGAACACAGGAACAGTTATTGCCATGGAATTATGTTCATTTTCAATACTAATATTTCTACACGTAAAGGAGGAAGAGAAAAAATCTCTAAAAATACACTTCAGGGAAATCTAAATCGTATAGAGAATTGAACTCTTCTTGTAAGGAACTGTGCATTTGCAATCATCTCCTAATCTTTTTGGATAACAGGTAAGTTTTCTAATTCTGATTTGAAGACTCATGATTGGTACAGCAATTTAGTTAACAAGCCAAAGTATCAAATGAAATAAAGTAGGCCTCATCTTAAATGATTATGACCAGAATGTTACTGATTTTCATTTCACTGCATCTTTAATATTATTTAAGATGTTCTCCAAAATGTAATTTGAACAAGAATTGCTATTAATCAATATAATCTAACATTACAAAAAAATGGCATTTTAAAATGTCAGTTTAAAATTGCTCCATCCAATGGAAAATTGTTGATCAATCTATCAATGAAAAAGTTGAACATTTAAGTAACATTATACAAAGAAACTTGAAAAGGACACATTTTAAATGCCCTGCAGCAATAGCGATGATTCATATATCTGAATAAAAACTTTTGCTCAACATTTATTCTCGGTGTATTTTTCTGTTGACTCCATTTTGGATGGTGGTTGCCTGCACAATTGTAACAGCAAATTCATTGATGGGTATAAACTGTTCAATGCACTTAACAATGTTCCAAACAATATTAGCATCTTTCACAGTTGAAGGTTTTATTTTTAAAGATTTTTTGGTGTATTCACAAAAGTTTTTTTGATAGAAAAAGGCACAGTAGATTATTGACATTAAAAGGCAAAATTGGACATGATGTCAAACTTCCTTGGGATTGACACAATGACTAAATGGCCTCTTTTGTATAAGATCTATGATCCCAAAGAACAGGAAGCAAATCACCAAGGCTCCGAAGACAGGATGCAATCTGTCTGCGGTGTTGCTGCAAGCAATTTTTTTTCATTGCACCTGTGCATGCATGTACTATGCATATAACAATAAGCCTGACTTTTCTTTGAAAGCACTTTCCATACGCACAGTCTTTATCAGCTAGAAGAACAAAGGCAACAAAAGCATGGGAACACCACATGAAAACACCCTGCAAATCATATATTTGGCTTGGAAATCTATACTTACAAATGTCTTGACATATCATATGCCAGAGATATTAGACCTGATTCTGAGCCATTTCTTCATTGTCACTAGGTCAAAATCCTGGACCTCCCTCACTAATAGCATTGTGGGCACATCCACACCTCATGGACAGCAATGGCTCAAGAAGGCAACTCATCACAATCTTGTCAAAGGAAATTAAATGTTGATTCAGCGTGCAAAGCCTCCATCCCTCGAATCAATAGAGTGAGACTTTTCTTCTACGATGCTTATTCTGAGATTTTCCTAAGTGCAGAACATCAATGAAACTGATTGCATTACATTGCCCATTTCCTTCTCTTGTGCAGGACGAGATGGCGCATGATGTTAATAGCAAAGTTGGCAATGCCTATTATTGAAATATCCATCGTTAAGAACATGACCAATGATAGGATTGTTAACATTGAAGAAGATGGTATCTTCACACCCGATGCTTCTGTTTCCTTCAGATCCCAGAATCATTGTCAGTATTTTTTTCCTTTAAAAATAAACTGTTTATCATAGATTTTTGAAAATGAAAATAGTAAAGCAACATTCATTATCAGGAAAAAAAACTGCAGCAATTCACTGTTACTCATACAGAAAGGTAACCCATTATATATTAATCATTCAGATTTGATTTTCTTCTCTTTCCTGATCTATTCCATATTTCAGGGCTGCATTGTGCATACTAAAGTATGGCAATCTCAGCTCTATCAATTTTGTTAATTACACAATGATGAAATTCTGCATTTTTTAAAACTATTCAAATGTTATTTTAATTTTTCTGTCAGATATATTTTAAACTGTGCTCTTACATACGGTGCCTTATGGAACAGCCATTAAATCACTTGAAGTACGATAAAGGTGGAAAAAAAAAACTGGCAGTGACTATTATTCTAGGAGCAGACAAGCAGGCTGGCATTTTAGTCCTTGGGGAGGTTTCAGTGAAAAGCTGTGAACTTCTGGTAATTGTGTTCTTAGGAGAAGACCGTATTGTTCAGCTTCAAGTGCAGTTTGCTGATGAGATCAGAGCTGTTGCTGTTAGCCATGAGATGGCTTGCTGAATGGGCTGTCTGCACCATAAGTGATATGGAGATAAAAAATTAACCTATTGACAACCAATGAATAAGCTTGGATATTAATGTAGATGCTATATTAACAACATTTCATACTGTCATCCAGAGGAGTGTCATTACCTTCATTGTGAAATAATTACCATGAGTTATTTACACAACCAAGATTGCAAATAATTCAGTGAATACTAAAGTTTAATCCTGCTTAAGGCATAAGTAAGAAAGCAGTTAGATTGAAGCCATAGAGCTAGACAGCACAGAAACAGGCACATTGGGCCAATTTGTCCATGATGACCATGTCACAACTACAGACTCTACCGTGGAGTCTGGGTGCTCTCTCAGGCTGGCAGCAGAACGGGGTCAGCAATTACACTCGTGAGAATGCACATCTCAGCCAACTAGTGTTTCATTGGGATTTATTGAACTCCTTTCCTTTTGTTTCAGTCTTGTGACTTGATTAGCTGGCTGGTGGCGTAGTGGCATCAGTGCCGGACTTTGGAGCGAAGGTTCCCGAGTTTGAATCCAGCCGGCTCCCTTGCACGCTTTCCAGCCGTGCTGGGTTGAGTGTCGAGCTAGCAACTTGGCCTCGTAAAAATAAGAAAGCCTGCTAAAAAAACGCCATTACGACGGTGTCCTGATGACTCCACTTGAAGTTAAGGGCTTTCTTCTTCTTGTGTCTTGATTAAAGCACACACAGCAACTGCAATGCTCCTTGTTTACTTTACTTGCCTTAGTTCTGAAAAGAAGACTACTGTTTAGAATGGCACTGTAAAGGAACTGAATTTATTTAATATTTAGTTACTACTTCCAAGTCACAGTGTCAGCATTCATTTTTAGTTTAAGAGTTTCAGTTAATGGCCCTATTTTCCTTTAGTTCTGCACAGTTTTTATTAAAATTCAGGGAACTGCTCAATCCGCTTCAGTGACTCTCTCTCTGCACATCAGTATCAGACCACGTTGCTTACCTGAGTTAGCCCATTTGCAGCTGGCTTATATCCTATTCAAATATAGTACCTGTCCAAATGTTTCTTAATATTGTAATTGTACCTGCATTTTTCCATGTCCTCTGGAAGTTGGTTCCACATTACCATCACAGTCTGTGTGGGAAAAAAAAGATACTCCTCTGGTCCTCTTATAATTTCTCTCCTCTTGTTATGTTTTTGTAATTACAAAACTAATCAAATGAAAGACACGGGGAGCCTGGGGATAAATGTGTGCACTTCGTACATACCTTAGTGAGGTGCACAAGTATGATGTGGTGGCATAATAACCTATGCCATTCATGTACTTTTACGTATAAGCCATAATTAATTATTTAAATAACAGAGTGCTTAATCAAACATGTCAGAATCAGGTTTATTATCACCAGCATGTGATGTGAAATTTGTTAACTTAGCAGCAGCAGTTCAATGCAATACATAATATAGAAGAGAAAAATAATTAATAATAAATAAAATATAAATCAATCAATCAATCAATTACAGTGTACGTATATTGAACAAATTAAAAAATATGCAAAAAAGCAGAAATACTGTATAATTTAAAAAGTGAGGTAGTGTTCAAGGGTTCAATGTCCATTTAGGAATCAGACGGCAGAGGGGAAGAAGCTGTTCCTGAATCGCTGAGTTGTGTGCCTTCAGGCTTCTATATCTCCCACCTGATGGTAACAGTGAGAAAAGGGCATGCCCTGGGTGCTGGAGGTCCTTAATAATGGATACTGCCTTTCTGAGATGCTGCTCCCTGAAGATGTCCTGGTTACTTTGTAGGCTAGTACCCAAGAAGGGACTGACTAGATTTACAACCCTCTGCAGCTTCTTTCGGTCCTGTGCAGTAGCACCCCTCCTACCCCCATACCAGACAGTGATACGGCCTGTCGAATGCTCTCTACAGTACTTCTACAGAAGTTTTTGAGTGTATTTGTTGACATACCAAATCTCTTCAAACTCCTAATGAAGAATAACCGCTGTCTTGCCTTCTTTATAACTGAATCGATATGTTGGGACCAGGTTAGATCCTCAGAGATCTGGACACCCAGGAACTTGAAACTGCTCACTCTCTCCACTTCTGATCCCTCTATGAGGACTGGTATGTATTCCTTCATCTTCCCTTTCTGAAGTCCACAGTCAGCTCTTCCATCTTACTGACGTTGAGTGCCAGGTTGTTGCTGCGGTACCACTCCACTAGTTGGCATATCTCACTCCTGTGCGCCATCTTGTCACCACCTGAGATTCTCCCAACAATGGTTGTATCATCGTCAAATTTATAGATGGTATTTGAGCTATGCCTAGCCACACTGTCATGTGTATAGAGAGAGAAGAGCAGTGGGCTAAGCACACACCCCTGAGGTGTGCCAGTGTTGATCGTCAGCAAGGAGGATAATATTACTTAAATATTACTGATATACACAATACTTAGCTATAAATGCCAACTCAATATAAAATGTATCTCAACTTAAATACATTACATATATAGTTCAAAGTTCCAAATTGAAAATGAATTTATTATTAGAGCGCATACATGTCAGCACATGCAAACCTGAGATTCTTTATCTGTGGGCATACTTAGCAAATCTATAGAACAGTAATTGTAAACTGGATCTGTAAATTGTAAAACCAGGAACTGTAAACAAACCCATTTTTGATCATTTCTGTAGTCCCTTGCCAGGAGTCCATGTTTGAAGAGTCTTAAATTGTTTCAACTGTTTCTCCTACATAATCCTCTGAGATTGGGTTTGAGGAGATTCAAGCATGAATGTAAGGGAAGAAACCAGGAGCAGCATAGCTGGTGAGTTGTTGGTTGTAGAGTGTGGCATCGTGGATATACAAAGAGGAAATTGGTGAGCTTCTGATTCAATGCCAGTGTAATAATGTTCTGCTGACATTGCTTACAGAGCATTCTTTAGACTTTGAACAAAGTTACTGTCAAGCCATATGCAGCTGGTATGGTCCAGATGTAATATGTCTTATTCCATTCATTTTCAGGAATGATTGAAACTGTTCTGCAACAAACTGTGATTGATTGTCATTGATGAAGTATTCTGGAACACCAATCCATGAGAAAAGGCCTCTCAAAACATCAACAGTGTGCAAGGTTGTAGTGGAGGCTATTGGGAACATTTCCAGCCACTTTATAGCTGCATTCACTACCTTCAAGAAATTTGTGCCTATGAATGGTCCAGCAAAGTGCACATGAATCCCTTACCAGGGCAATGCAGGCCATTCCCAGGCATGAAGAGCGTTGCTCTTGGCATCTTCTGGACATGTTGGCATCCTGAACAGTGCATGCGTAGCTGCACAGTCTGGTGATCTATCCCAGGCCATCAGTCAAAACTTTGAGTCGACACTTCCATTTTGACCATAACTAGATGACCGGCATGTAGCATCTACAGCACTTTAGTTCTTAATCCCATATAAGGGAACCCCCGTCAAGGACAAGTTCATCCTGGTGCAGTTAAAAAAGGGGGAACTGGGATTTCTGCTGCACATTCCCGCCAGTTTGGGTGACCGTGTAGACCTGAAACAGTGCAAGGCCTTTCCTTGCTACCCTTTGGATTATCTCTGCCATAACATGGAGGCTTTCGATTTGCATCAGTGAGACTACGTCAAGAGGAATGTCTTCTTTTGTAATTCTTTTAGGTATTTACTTTACCAAGTGTAAATGGGACAATCCATCAGTATTTCCATTGGTTGTCCTGCTGAATTTGAATTTGGAATCTTGTCCTCCAAGAAAGAGCCCATCTCTGCATTCATGCTGCTGCTTTTAGTGGAACACACTTCTGTGGATGGAAAATGACACCGGGGTTGATGATCAATAATGAGGGTACAATTTCTCCCATGTAAGTACTGGTTGAAATATTTTATACCCTTACCATACGTAAGGCCTCTTTGTCAATCTGTTCATGATTTTTTTCTGCAGTGGTAAGGGAATGTGATGCAAAGTCTATGGTGCATTCACTTTTATAACCCATCACATGTGATATGACTGCATCAATACCATAACACAAGGCAACTTAGACAAGCTTCACTGGTGACGTGGATCATAATGTGTGAGTACAGAGTCTTAGATCACCATTTCCTATGTATTTTGGAGAGCCACCTCACACTGCTTTGTCCATTGTCATTTCTTCCTAATCTGTAGTAATAATGAGTTCAAGGTGTGGAGCACATTGGCCAGGTTTGGCAGGAACCTGATATAGTAATTGATAAATTCTAAAAAGTCCATAAATGTGACTGTGACATGTCCTTTGGCCTTGGGGTATTTACCACTCCTTGAATCTTCTCAGCACACATGTAAATGCTTGTGTGTCTGTGTGACCACAGTAAGTAATGCTTGGTTTAAAGCATTCACTCTTATTGCATCCCACTCTGAGCCTAAAATCTTCTAATCTTTTCAACACTATCTTGAGATTTTAGAGATGTTCCTTGTCATCCTCACCAGTATAATGATGTCAACCAGGTAACCCAGAATTCCTGGGAGGATTTGAAGCACCTGGTCCATAGTTTTCTACCAGAGTGCAGATGCAGATGCTACTCCAAAAATAAGCCTATACTGGCAGTAAAGTCCTTTGTGAGTGTTTATGGTGAGAAACACTTTGGACTCTTCTTCCATGTCTATCTGTAGGTCGGCCTCAGCTAAATCCACTTTGCTGAAGTGTTTCTCTCCAGAAAGATTTGCAAAGATATCCTTTATCCTGGGCAGAGGGTATTGATCTGGGTTGATGATGACCTTAAAATTACCACAGATCCTGAAAGACCCCTTCTTCTTGGCTTCTGGGACCACTAGCATTACTCATGGGCTTCACTCAACCTTGGAAAGGGTTCCATCAGCCTCCATGCGATCTAGCTCTCTGGCTACTTAATCACAGATGGTGTAAGGAACTGGATGAACTTTGTAAAAATTGGGTGTGGTATTTTCATTTTGCACTATTTTACCCTTGATATGTTTGATTTTTCCAATGCCATCTTCAAATGCTGCTGTGGTATCATCAAGTACGTTTCTTAATTTGTTTTCAGTTGAGGTGGATGGATCTCCAATCAAGTGACAGCTGTCTCAGCCAATCACATCCCCACAATGTTAACCCTCCAGTTTTTACCACATCCAAGCCTAATGTAACTTGTCATTTGTTGTAATTCACTTTTATCAATTCATTCTCACAGGAGTTGTCTTTTCTCTAGTACAAACTTGTAATTGAACAGCTGCTGGTTGCAGTTCTATACCTTTGAAATGCCGTTTAAACTCATTTTGTGGAATGATTGAAACAGCCAAGCAAGTGTCCAATTCCATTTTAATTAATTTGTCATTCACTTCTGGTGTAAGCCATATTGCTTGTCTCTTGTTAGCTTTCTCATCGTAAATCTCACGACTACTCATTCCTGTGCCACTTTCATCATTATCAGATTTATCACCAGCCACATGAAGATTAGTGCTCTTTTTGATACTGTAACTTGACTTTTTTTCTTTTTCTGTTCTCCGTGCAGTCCACTTACTTTTGCCTGACCAACATACTCTTTATATATGTCCTACTTTGTTGCATTTCCTGCAAGTTTCACCTTTAAACTGGCATTGGTCAGGTGTATGTGAGTCCCTGCCACAATGGTAATATAATTTGTTTAGCCAGGCAGGTTACTATTTAGACATTGCAATTTTGTTCATGCTAATTTGTTTAGCCAGGCAGGTTACTATTTAGACATTGCAATTTTGTTCATGCTTACTTTCACTGCTCACTGGAACTAAATTGCATCTCTGTTCGCTGTTTTCATTGATACAGCCATTTCAACTGCTCTTTTAAATTTGAGCTGTGTTTCAGTTAGGAGCTGGTTTTGAATACTTTTTGTAAGATTCCACAAACTGAATGATCTCTCAGTGCATCATTAAGCCCATCACTGAACTGACAATGCTCAGACAATCTGTTCAATTCAGCCACATACACCGAAACGGACTGCCCTTCCTTTTGATTCTGCTTATGAAACCAAAAGCGTTTTGCAATCAACAATGGTTTCAGTTCTAAATGTTCCTACATTATTTTCACGATATTAGCAAAGCTTAATTTGGCTGCTTTGATTGGAGCAATTAAACTTCTAAGCAAACTATATGCTCTAGCACCAATTACACTCAGTAACACTGTCAATCGTTTTGCATTTCCTCCAAAATACTCCTCAAGTCACTCACAATGCATATTCCAGTTTTGTGTTGTGCAATCAAACATATCTATCTTTCTGATATATCCAGCCATTTCTGTTTTTTTGTTTTTTTCATTTGTTATTTTCAGCCAGTACGCAGTTAATGAACCCTTGAATTTCATCCATTTTCTGTCTTTCTTTTAGCTCCAACTTCTTGCTGCACTCCCCAAGAAAAAAACATGCTGCCTTCTTCTTTAAACTCAAATGTCTCTCTCTTCCCCTTATGAAGAAAAAACTTGCTGGGCTTCAACAGGTAAGTAGTCATCTCAAATTCACCTTAAAACTACCTCAACATCACTGTTATGTTTTGTAATTCCCAAAACTAATCAAAAGAAAAACACAGGGAGCCCATTTATTGTGTAAGCCCTCATCAAAATGCAACACTTCCCACGTGTTCAAGTTAAAATCCATAGGTCATTCTTTTACCCACTTTCCCAGTTGATATTCAGTATATTCTGCTGCAATATCAGATAACCTTCCTCACTCTCCATTATATCACGAATACTGGTGTCATCTGCAAACCTACCAAATATTCCATTTACATTCTCTGAATAAATGGTTAATATACATGACAAACTATAGTGGACCGAGAACTGATCCCTGCTGCACATCACTGGCTACAGACCTCTAATCTGATAAACAGCCTTCTGATACCACCCTCTGACTCCTTTTCCCAGGCCAATTTTGCATCTAATTAGCTAGCTTTCTTTGGTTCCTATTTTAGCCAACCATCAGGACGAGCCAACCAACTAGGACCTTGTCAAAAGCCAGGCTAAAGTCCACTGAACAATGCCCACTTTTCTGCCCTTGTCAAGTTTTTGATGACCTCTCCAAAAAAACTCAATCAAGTTCATGAGACAAGATTTGCCCCACTCAAATCTATGCTATTTATTTTTGTCAAGCTACATAGCATTCCTAAAGAATCATCATAAAGGTAATAAGATGGATTTTGAAAATGGTAGTGCAAATGTGAAAAATGTGACTATATGAAAAGACTGAGATGATTTTAAGGACAAAATAATGCCTGCTGGGCTTGATCATATTGAGTATTAGAATTAAAAAGCTGTAGTGAGATACTTCAAGACTTTTAACCCACCTAGTTCTCACCAGTTATTAAGCATCTATAATTTTGTAGTACAAAATTCTATTGGTTCACCATCTGGGTAAAGAAACTTCTCCTCCTTAATGACATACCACATATTTGCAGCCATTGGATACATTCTTCTTGCATTCTAAGTCTGCAAATATACCAAAGAAGTGTTAAAGTCATATTTGTAGAGTGAACTGAAAGGTGTTGAAGAGTTCCAAAACACAATTTCAAATTAAGAATAAATGCTAATTACTGTCCAAAATGGATCTCAAGGTAGATTGGTGAATAATGAACACAGATTGTTTTACCTTGATCAGAATCACCAAACCACCATTGGTTAAAATTGAGATAGCTATTGATTAATGTGTGTTTCATGCCATCGCTCTTTCTCCGTGGTAATACAAATGCATTTACTTGGATATGCAGAAGGCTTTCTATTCATCGCTAGATGCAGTGAAATAATATCAGACATTTAAACAATGATCTCTTGTATCAAGAGAGTAATGATCCTTTTAAAGAATGGCACTTTAAGTAGTTGCAATCCTAATATCAATCGAACCTGCACTTTTCAAAACAGCAAGTACTTTGGTAATAATGTTGAAAACATGCAGATGAAAGAAGTACTGATGATAGTTTTAAAAAAAACTTTATAATTTAATATTCTGTGTTTTCCATCAGTCAGTCCAATCAGATTCCAAAGATTTCAATACAAATTGCACTTTTAAAATGTATTTTGGCAGAGCTAAATGAGTAGAGCTTAATACTTAATTATAAATTCACCCTCATAAATGCTGAATGATATGTGGTCTTAAAAAAGTGTGGATTGTCATGCATACAGTGGTAGATGCAAATGGTTTTATATGTTTCATACATCATAATTCACAAGTTTGCATTCTTGACCATGATCGCAGTATGCAGTGGGACTCCCATTGCCTGGTTTGATTGCTAGCTTTATAACCTGCAATTAATTCTCTTCTCCCACAGCTTGTATTTATATATATAATAGCTATAACATAGTTAATTCCACAATACACTTCACTGAAGCATTAGCAAACTAAACTTAATACTGAGACCAATGAAGTGCTATCACAGGAAATGACAAAAGCTTGGTCAATGATGTAATGTTCAAAGAGTGGATTAATGAAGAAAAGGTGCAGGAGAGTACTTAGGAAAGAATTCTAAATGATCACACCTTGTCTGGTACAGGCAAAGCCATGAATGGTAAAACAATTAAAATCAAGACTACTCAAGCAATTGAAAGCAAGGAGACGAGTAGTAAGTTTGCAGGACACAATGCAAATGGAACCAGTCAGTTAGTAGAGTTTTGGAGGATTTGGAGCATGTGGAGGATAAAACACTGATTGAAATATTTGAGGTTAGAGTACATAATGACATGGACTTTTGCAGCCCATGTGCTGAGACGGCAATGAATTCTGATGATATTATAGAGGAAGAATGCAGCAGTCATGGTGAAAAATTGAGCTGAATCTATCTTAGGGTCAAATGTGAGACAGAGGCAGTAACTAGATAGATTTAATCTCACATAGTTGCACAGAGAGGGGTAGTGACTAGAGAATGGAATTTGGGATGGTGACTGCACAAGAGTTTCAGTCTTTCTTTACTGAGAGGAAAATGCTTCTCAACCAGTATACACAGTTCGACAATTTAAAGATAGCAAAAGGATGGACCAAAACGCTGGTGATTTGTAGCTGGTTATAGTAAATGTGCACATGGAATAAAGGCTATGTTTTCATGAAACAACACATAAACTAAATAAGACAATGAGAAGTTTCTGATATTTGAAGAACTTTTGGAATGTGTGGGAGAATTAACTATTGCAAATGACTTTTATTCATGAGTAGATAGGTAAGAATAGAAACAAGTGCAGTGCCACGTATCCTGTCTCAGCCTGCCCCTTGCTGTACAATGCCAACCCATGGCAAGACCACAGATCCATATCCTGGAACTACCATGTAGTGAAGACTGACATAGAAGGTGAAATCTATTATTGCTCCAGTGCATAAGCAAAGCTTTGATGATTTAAGGATCTGAGGAAAAGAGGATTTGAAGTACAAGATCTTACGCTCATCAGTCGTCACAGTCTACTTAGCAGCAGTAATCAATCCCACCCCACCGCTCTAAAGGAACATGCAATCATTCCTCTGCCCCACCACCTAAAGGAAAACATACACACACCTTGGAGACACCATCTTTTTATAGTAGACTTCATCAATGTAGTTTTTGCAATGTTCTCCAGTTCCACTGTCAGAGACTCTCTAAATGGCTGCAAACTCATAATCTTGGCAGCAAACTCCCAGAACAGACACACTATCCCTGATTCCATAAGGACAAAGATGCTTCATTGTTATTAATAATTTCTTGACTGTGACCAACCAAAATAGAAAAGTACCATCTAGCACATGCATTTTTGATGAGCACTGCTCCACTTGTTGACAGACCACCCAAATGATTTGGTTGGTCTCATATGCCCATTCTCACCTTATTTGGCTGCACACCTCTCTACTGTTCCCTTGCATTGGTCCACACTGTGCCAGCCCAGATAGAGCCTGAGCCCTATGTTTAACCTCTGAATGGCCACATCACCTTCCCCAACTCCCAACATCAACCCCCTAGACAGCTTCTTACACTAAACTACATATAAAGTTGTTAACACATCTTTCATCTCTGATTCCATTATTGTTCTCATTCAGGAAATGCATTCCAAATAAGAGATTCTCAGAAACATTCTAATATGTTTTCCCATTTTATCTTTCTCTTGTTGTTCAAGGGTCCAGAGTACACAACCAGTGGCATAATTCCTTATATTTTATTCATTGGTTCAACTTCTGATCTTTTCAGCTTATCATTCCTTCTCTCAGCTGTAACTACTTTTTCACCGAAGTTTGTAACCTATTCCTTTTCTAATCGCAATCCATATTTCAACTATAAATCCTATAATCAGGAGTCATTATTCTTTCCCTTTAAGTAACAGCCATTTTGTCATATTTTCATAGGCTTATATGTGCCTTTGATTCAATGATTTTATTTCCCAGATACTACAATTTAAAAAAAGACCTAATATGCACGACTAAACTTTTAGGTTTCTTTTAAATGTTTCTTTCCTCTACATTTTGAAATTCCTCAGTAATCCCCTTCTGAAACTATATTCATGCAGACTTAATCTAAACTGTCTGCAAATCTCTCTGGAATGACTAAGTCCCACCCCTGTTGAACAGCAACATATTTGGCTAATGATATCTCTCTCTGGAGTCTAGACCAATCCCAATGCCTGAGGGATCTAAAGCCTACTTCCTGGTAATATCTCTTCAGGCACATATGCATTTGCATCTTTCACCTGCTTTTGTACTCACTGGCGCATGGCACAAGCATTAGATTATTTATTATCCTTTCAGCTCTGTTTTCTTAAACTCTGTTTCAGTTCTCTATAATCAATTTTGTCTCGCTTCTTTTTTTTGCCTCCATCCACTGATAGGGACCCCAACTTCTGGCTGTTGATCCTTAATAATTCAAAATGTTCTACTCAGTTAACTTCTTGATCCAAGCGTCAAGGCAGTAACATAGCAACCCAGACTGCCGAAAACTCTATCACTGTAGCTTCCTTGACTTTCCTTCTCCCTCTGTATTTCTGAATCACCCATGGTGCCTTGTTTCTACCTTTGCTCTCCACAGGAGCAATCAGCCTCAATATTTTTCAGTACTGAGTAACAATTGAGGAGTAAGATGGCACTATTTCATTTTTTATTGTAAGACCATAAGACAAAGGAGCAGAAGTCGGCCATTCGGCCCATCGAGTCTGCTCCACCATTTTATCATGAGATGATCCAATCTCCCATTTAGACCCACTCCCCCACCTTTTCACCATAACCTTTGATGCCCTGGCTACTCAGATACCTATCAATCTCTGCCTTAAATACACCCAATGACTTGGCCTCCACTGCCACCCGCGGCAACAAATTCCACAGATTCACCACCCTCTGGCTAAAAAAATTTCTTCGCATCTCTGTTCTGAATGGGCACCCTTCAATCCTTAAGTCATTCCCTCTCATACTAGACTCCCCCATCATGGGAAACAACTTTGCCACATCCACTCTGTCCATGCCTTTCAAAATTCGAAATGTTTCTATGAGGTCTCCCCTCATTCTTCTAAACCCCAAGGAATACAGTCCAAGAGCGGACAAACGTTCCTCATATGTTAACCCTATCACTTCTGGAATCATTCTAGTGAATCTTCTCTGTACCCTCTCCAACGACAGCACATCCTTTCTTAAATAAGGAGACCAAAACTGCCCACAGTACCCCAAGTGAGGTCTCACCAGCGCCTTATAGAGCCTCAACATCACATCCCTGCTCCTATACTCTGTTCCTCTAGAAATAAATGCCAACATTGCATTTGCCTTCTTCACCACTGACTCAACCTGGAGGTTAACCTTAAGGGTATCCTGTACGAGGGCTCCCAAGTCCCGTTGCATCTCAGAACTTTGAATTCTCTCTCCATTTAAATAATAGTCTGCCCATTTATTTCTTCTGCCAAAGTGCATAACCATACACTTTCCAACTTTGTGTTTCATTTGCCACTTCTTTGCTCATTCTTCCAATCTATCCGTCTCTCTGCAGACTTTCTGTTTCCTCAGCACTACCAGCCCCTCCATCTATCTTCGTATCATCAGCAAACTTAGCCACAAAGCCATCTATTCCATAATTCAAATCATTGATGTACAATGTGAAAAGAAGCGGCCCCAACACGGACCCCTGTGGAACACGACTGGTAACTGGCAGCCAACCAGAATAGGATCCCTTTATTCCCACTCTCTGTTTCCTGCCAATCAGCCAACGCTCTATCCACATATATAACTTTCCCATAATTCCATGGGCTCTTATCTTGTTAAGTAGCCTCATGTGTGGCACTTTGTCAAAGGCCTTCTGAAAATCCAAATATACAACTTCCACTGTATCTCCCTTGTCTAGCCTACTTGTATTTCCTCAAAAAATTGTAATAGGTTTGTCAGGCAGGGTTTTCCTTTAAGGAATCCATGCTGAGTTCTGCCTATCTTGTCATTTGCCTCCAGGTACTCTGTAACCTCATCCTTGACAATTGACTCCAACAACTTCCCAACCACCGATGTCAAGCTAACAGGTCTATAATTTCCTTTTTGCTTCCTTGCCCCCTTCTTAATAGTGGAGTGACATTTGCAATCTTCCAGTCCTCCGGAACCATGCCAGAATCTATCGACTTTTGAAAGATCATTGCTAATGCCTCCGCAATCTCCACAGCTGCTTCCTTCAGAACACGAGGGTGCATTCCAGCTGGTCCAGGAGATTTATCTACCTTTAGACTATTCAGCTTCCTGAGTACTTTCTCTGTTGTAATTGTGACTGCACACACTTCTCTTCCCTGCCACCCTTGAGTGTCCGGTATACTGCTGATGTCTTCCTCAGTGAAGACTGATGCAAAATACGCGTTCAGTTCCTCCGCCATCTCCTTATCTCCCATTACAATTTCTCCAGCATCATTTTCTATCGGTCCTCTATCTACTCTCACCTGTATTTTACTCTTTATACATTTGAAAAAACTTTTAGTATCCTCTTTGATATTATTTGCTAGCTTCCTTTCATAGTTAATCTTTTCTGTCTTAATGACCTTCTTAGTTTCCTTTTTTAAGCTTTTAAAAACTTCCCAATCCTCTGTCTTCCCACTAATTTTTGCTTCCTTGTATGCCCTCTCCTTTGCTTTAACTTCTCTTGTCAGCCACGGTTGCATCCTTTTTCCATTCAAAAATTTCTTCTTTTTTGGAATATACCTGTCTTGCACCTTCCTCATTTCTCGCATAAACTCCAGCCACTACTGCTCTGCCGTCCTTCCCGCCAGTGTCCCTTTCCAGTCTACTTTGGCCAATTCCTCTCTCATGCCACTATAATTTCCTTTACTCCACTGAAATACCGACACATCAGATTTCGGCTTCTCTTTTTCAAATTTCACAGTGAATTCAATCATGTTATGATCACTGCTTCCTAAGGGATCCTTCACCTCAATCTCTCTAATCACCCCCGGTTCATTACACAATACCCAATCCAGTACAGCCGATCCCCTCGTGGGCCCAACAACAAACTGTTCTAAAACGCCATCTCGCAGACATTCTACAAATTCTCTCTCTTGAGATCCAGTGCCGACCTGATTTTCCCAATCCACTGGCATGTCAAAATCCCCCACAATTATCATAACACTTCCCTTCTGACAAGACTTTTCTATTTCCTGTTGTAATTTGTGGTCCACATCACTGCAGCTGTTTGGAGGCCTGTATATAACTGCCATCAGGGTCCTTTTCCCCCTGCGATTTCTTAGCTCAACCCATAAAGATTCTGCACCTTCCAATCCTATGTCACCTCTTTCTAATGATTTAATATCATTTCTTACCAATAAAGCCACACCACGCCCTCTGCCTACCTGCCTATCCTTCCGATACACTGTGTATCCTTGGACGTTCAGCTCCCAGAGACATGCATCATTTGGCTACGTCTCAGTGATGGCCACAATATCATACCTGCCGATCTGTAGCTGTATGTAAAGATCATCCACCTTATTCCTTATGCTGCGTGCATTTAAGTATAACACCTTAAGACCAGTATTTGGTACTTTTCGCTTTGATTTCACTGCGACTTTATTGCACTGCAACTCATCCCAATGGCTACAAATTTGCCCCATCACCTGCCTGTCTTTCCTGACATCTTTACTGCTCACTATCTTAGATGTATTTCTGTTTTCCCCTTCCTCCGCTCTATCATTTCGGTTCCCAACCCCCTGCCAAGTTAGTTTAAACCCTCCCTAACAGCTCTATTAAACTTTCCCACCAGGATATTGGTCCCCTTCAGGTTTAGGTGTAACCTATCCATTTTGAACAGGTCATACTTCCCCCAGAAAAGACCCCAATGATCCAAGAATCTGAAGCCCTGCCTCCTGCACCAGTCTCTCAGCCACGCATTCATCTGCCTGATCCTACTATTCTTGCCCTCGCTAGCACGTGGCACAGGTAGCAATCCCGAGATTACTACCCTGGAGGTCCTGCTTCTCAGCTCCCTTCCTAACTCCCGGAAATCTCTCTTCAGGACCTCCTCCCTTATCCTATCTATGTCATTGGTACCAACATGTACCAAGACAACTGGCTGCTCGCCCTCTCCTTTCAGAATATTCTGGACCGATCCGAGAATATTTATACTTAACTTACTTAAAATCTAATGACACATTCACGCAACAGACAGAGGGTGAGTTGTCAAAGCCAGTTTGATAGGTAAACCATGTAAAGAAACACTATGTTCAACCTTTACAGCCAATGGCTAATGTTTGAAGTGTAATTTCTGTTGATATAGGCAATCACAACAGCCATTATGGCTCCACACACAGGAAGAATGATACAAGTCATCTTCTGTTGCTATTATTGATGAAAGAATGTTGCCTAGCATATAGACAAACTATTTTTCAAAATGCTATGGGATCTGTTGTTCACACCTAAACAGGAACTGGGGGTATCAGTTTAATATCTCATTAAGGTCAGAATTAATAAGTAGAGAGTAATATAATAGTCGACTATTTCTAGATGGGATAAACCATTTAGAAATCATTTTCAAGTGTTGAATCACTAAATGAAGGAATGTTTTAAACACTTGCCCACTAACATAGGGAACTGTAATTTTTAATGTACAATTTTAAGATTACTTTCCACTTCTTAAAAAAATTATCATGTGTGTTTTTAAGATGTAAAACTTAACTCAGCCTTGTGGTTGCAGCTGAATTAAATCATTGAATTTTGTTCACGTAGCTTAATAATACTATTAGCCATAATACTAATGCCATTTTAATAATAATATTATACTTTAAATAAACATAAATGTACCAACTGGCTTAGATGTACAGAGCCTACAACAATATAACATTTCCTAAAGCTGAAAATAGATTGCTAGGAAAGATAGCATTGTGTATGGTTCCAAGCAGACAGGCAAAGAGCTATTTTGTGCTTTTCTTTACTGAAGTCTGACCTTTTCTGCTAGCTACACAGATTTTTTTCACTACAACCATGTGAAATTGTATGCATTAGCAAACAGATCAGTACAGAATACAAGTGGTGCACATCTATTTTAATTGGAAACACCATCTGCATTTTTATCAGGTGCAACAATAACATCAGGAAAACTGTTTTTGGTGACATGCATTTATCCCCAAACAACAACTATTCATAATGATATATTGGCTTATTTCCATGTTTAGCAAGGTTAATAGGAAGCAACAGTGGCCCTTTTCCTACTGTTAATAGCACACATCCCCACTGGACAATACCTTAACAGATCTATCTGGTTAAAGTCCAATAGGAAATTTCCAATGGGAAGGAGTGTGAGAGTTCAGCTGTATGCACCTTCCCATAGCAGGCTTTATCAGGTCTCTGTTACATAACCTTGTTTTCTTAAGCATAAGGGAAATGCAATAATATCAGAATTTTGGAGGACAAAGACAAAGAAGGCTTCTCTAAAGTCTGAACCCTTGAGTTTAGTTCCTACATTTATTCAATGTCAATAGTGCCCATTGAATATCATTGTCTAGAGTTTAATTAAGTTAAGCTAGTATGAGCATAAAGTTAAGATAACTACATCCAATTGAAAGAATTACGATCTTCTAGTTCAGAATGCTGCTGTTGATTAAACTCACTCATACTTAAATCACTAGTTTAAAGGGGTAAATTAGAAGACCATAAGACATAGAAACAGAATTAGGCCATTCGGCCCATTGGGTCTGCTTTACATTTCATCATGGCTGATCCAATCCCCTCTCAACCCCATTCTCCTGCCTTCTTCCCGCCCTGACTAATCAAGAACCTGTGCACCTCTGGCTAATGGTGTTTGTGTTCATAACACTGTGTGTCAGATATCATTCTAAGATGATTTTTCCCCCTTTCTGCATGTGGATACTTTCTTCCATAAGCTTAACTAAAAATGACCTGGTTTAATGGCCTGTATTTTGCAGTGAGTGAAGTCATATCAGCTGCAAAGAAATCTGTGGAAAAGATTCAGCATGATAGGCAACGTTATTTCCAGTGATCTCTGTTGCCTGATTTCAAAACAGCACAAATAAGAAGCATTTTTAAACAGCCATATTTAGCTAACATTAATAGTTTCCAGAATGCAAAGTAAGTTCTGGAGCATGCAGTGAAATTGAGAGAGAAACTGAAAAATTCAATTAGCAGAAAGCATTACTTTTAATAAAATTATCTCACCCACACACATGCATACAAATGACTTTTTCTTTAAAAAGGCAGAGAATTCACTAAATTGTAATAATGATTTAGTTCACTCACACCTTTTTATATGAAGTTAGAATAACATTTCAAAGTATTTCACTCATTTCCTTTTTTTGAAGTAAAGAAAATGGCTCAGCCTGTTGAGGTATGCAGCATTATTCATTTTTCATAAGCTAACCCCACTGTATCATTTAAAATTTGATGCTGTGCTTATTTAATTCTTATTTAAATCAAACCTTATAAAATAGTAACTTTAAAAATAAAATACTGATATGAGGAGCATTTTCTTCTGAGGTCAGTTTTGAAGCACACTTCTTGAAAACAATACATTTAATGCCCATGATAAGAAGTAGTGCAATAGTTCAAATTTTAGGGCTGTAAGCTAGGCATCGGAGCTAATTACCTATAGAGGGGTTAGAACTCAGATAATTCAATAAAAAAATCAAAGGAAAAGCTAGCCACAAATAAGAGTGTCCATGAAAGCATCGATTATCAAAATAACTTTTCAGGCTCACAAGTACCCTTTGGGGAAGGAAATGTCTTCTTCATGGCTAGTCTGTCTTATGCACAATTCAAAATGCCAGGTAATTAGTTAAGATTGATTCCTAACTGCCTCTGTAGCCAGAAAGCCGGTATCAAAACCATTACTTTCAAACATAATAAGAATGTGACTGGATGAATTGATTTTGGATAGGGTAAAGTCACCTCCAGCCTAGTCAACTTTGCCAAAATACACATTTTACTATTTAATGGTTGGTGTCTTATTTAAGGAAAGTGGTTACACTAACTAATAAAGGAACAGCTAATAGAGTTAGGCTCATAATAATCATATTATTTCAACAAACCAGCCTCTCCCTATCTCCAACTGGCAGGGCCGTTCCAAGTTGCTGAACAGTGATAAACAGGAAAGATTAAGTAGCCTTAGGTTACCATTTACCATTTGTCCTCAGCACGTGAAAGAAACAGAGACCAGCAAGTGTACAAAATATATTAAGGGCAGGTGACTTAAATATTCTGAAAAATATAGTCTATCAGCCAGATTGAATTTATGAAGAACAGGCAGTGAGCAAGGGAGAAAACAATTTATTTCATCTTCATCAGTCCATGTGTCACAACTGCACATGTCTATGACCACACAGATAGGAGTGACTACCACACAATCTTTATTGGAACAAACTCTTCCTCACCTCAAAGACATGCTGCATCATTCTGTGTGGTATTCCCATCCTGTTAAATGGGATAGACAGAACATATCAGTCAAAAAATCTGATACAATTGGTTCTTCAACATGACAGCCAAAGCAAGACAGCATACAGCACACGCTAATGAACATTCTGGCTCAGAGTAATAAGTGGCAAAAAAACATCTATATCAGAGTGCTTCCTTGCAATAACTGTTTCCAAGACATTCAGCGGCACTATCATCGATATCCTGGAGCCACCATTGATTGGAAGCTTAATTGAACCAAATGGATTTCGAGGGTGTAGAAAAGATTTGCAACCATGATAAAGAAATATGAGGGTATAAAAATCAGGGAAGGATGAACAGATTGTATGTTCTTTTTTCTTAAAAAAGAATGCTGAGAGGTGAACTAATAGGAATTTTAAAATTATTAAAGTATTTGCTACAGAGATAATGGAATGTTTCAGCTTGTGGGAAAAAGTCTATCTAGAGAACATCAACATAAGATAGTAGCCAAGACTTCAAAGAAAAAACTTAGTGGAAACTTTTGACCAGAATGTGGAATATGTTGCCACAAGGAGAGACTTAAGTCAAAAGAGGAGGCTGCACACACATAGGAGGGAAGTGAGAGTGGAAGATTACGATGATAAATTTAGATAAGGAGAGAGGAGACTCCTGTAGAATCTAAATACTGGCATGGACTGGTTGGGTTGAATGACTTATTTCTGTGCCACATCCCATGAAATGGAATGCTCTCTGTATAATTTTATATCTTTTTGGCTCAATTAGCTAAACTGCAGGGTTCCACTGCTTATAATATATTTAATTCTGCAAGTATATGTGAACTATGTTAAGATTTAAGAAAGCAGTTACTTCTATAAATAAAATATTTTCCCTAAAAGTTTCAATTGAGCTGTGAGATTGAAGTAAATGCCCAAATAGTCTATTCATGTCCTTCGGGGAAAGGATATTGCTGTCCTTACATGGTCTAAATAACACTAAATTTTTGTATCTACATCAACACAACTTAATTTAACTACCCTATATACTTAGCTTAGGTAAAGACAATAAATGATTCTGACAGCTCTCCACATTTCTAAAATTAACTTAAATAATGAAAGAAATTCTATTTATTTTAACTTTGTGAAAATAAATGTCAAGCGGCAGCA
Organism: Mobula hypostoma; assembly: GCF_963921235.1. Taxonomy (NCBI): domain Eukaryota; kingdom Metazoa; phylum Chordata; class Chondrichthyes; order Myliobatiformes; family Myliobatidae; genus Mobula; species Mobula hypostoma. Next base: position 194,198,485 of record NC_086098.1, read on the forward strand.
TCTATGTATTTGTAAACAAAATGGATTTTGTAGTTGTTCATCAAAATAGTTTCAATCAGCTTTTCTTCAGTTTATTATTGCTTGATACAACTGTTTCATAATAATAAGTAAATCATAAATTTGTCGTGCACTATGGCTTCATATTTTGATTCCCAAATATACACATTGTGGTCTAAAGTTTTAGATGAATGATTGTCAGCATCATACCCAAACAGTGGTAACCCAATGCAATAAGGCATGTGGTGATGTGATAAACAAAACACATTATTGGTATTCTCAAGATTCAATTCTGCAGGGTTGAATTCACCTAAAGACTGGTTAGCAGTTCTCAAAAGACTTTAATGCATATCTATGTAATTTTATGATCTCTTGTTAGCCATTCAAATAATTTCACACATTACTGAGATGTAGAGACATGTAACATAGAGCCAGGACCTATGGCCTCCAAATTCACACCAAGCATCAAGCACTCATTTACATTAACCCAATTTTATTCTCCCCACATTCAAATCAGCTCTTTCAGATCTAATGATCTGCACACTAACAGTAGTTTACAGTGGCCAATTAAAGTACCTCCTTTGAGAAGAGGAAACCGGAGCACCCATATGAAATCCTGATTGCCATAGGGAGAAAATACCACGTCCCAACCGACAGCAGCAGCCGTCACAATTGAAAAAGGGTGGCAGGAGCTTCATGGTAGTAGCTCTAACACTGCGCTGCCCAAATAGACGTTCCGTCTTTGTCTCAAAGGGATAAGATTCTGATTTCATTTAAAGAAATCAACATGTACCAGACTGAGTAACACTTTTCACAGCTCTAAATTTTCTGCTGTACTTGTAGCCAATTTGGAAATTTTATTTTGACTGCTCAATGTCTATTTGAACTGACAGATTTTTTTTTTGTTTACATTCTCACAGAGAGGTTTAGTTGTCAAATTATTACATTTTAAAAAATTACTATTAGCCTTAATATCATAATAACATATGCTAGAGCATCCCTCCTACACCTAGGAGTGACCAAGCATAAACAATCATAGCAACACACATCAAAGTTGCTGGTGAACGCAGCAGGCCAAGCAGCATCTATAGGAAGAGGCGCAGTCGACGTTTCAGGCCGAGACCCTTCGTCAGGACTAAGGGTCTCGGCCTGAAACGTCGACTGCGCCTCTTCCTATAGATGCTGCTTGGCCTGCTGCGTTCACCAGCAACTTTGATGTGTGTTGCTTGAATTTCCAGCATCTGCAGAATTCCTGTTGTTTGCGTTTAAATAAACAATCATAGATGCTTTTAAGACACTCTGGATATTAACTAATAGTTCCAGAGTTATGGAACTTGGTCAAATTCTATAAGGAGTATGAAATGGTTCTGAATCAGAACCAGGTTTAATATCATTGGTATGTGTCCTGAAATGTGTTGCTTTGTGGCAGCAGTACAGTACAATACATAATAAAGAAACTGTAAATTTCGATAGTGATAAAAGAGAGTAAAAAAAACAGAAAAAGAGAAAAAGTACAACTAGGTAATGTACATGGGTTAATCGTCCATTCAGAAATTTGATGGCGGTGGGGAAAACCTGTTCCTCAAATGTTGAGTATGTGGCTTCAGGCTCCTGTACCTCCTCCTTGATGACAGCAATGAAAAAAGGGCATGTCCTGGGTGATGGGCATCCTTAGTGATAGATGATGCCATTTTGAGGCATCACTTTTTGAAAATGTCCTTGATGCTGAGGAGGCTAGTGCCCATGATGGAAGAAGCTGAGTTTGGAACTTTCTGCAGCTCTTTATATCTTGGACAGTTGCCCAGATGATGATGTAACTAGTTAGAATGCTCTCCACAGTATACCTGTAGAAACTTGTGCATGTCTTTAGTGATATACCAAGTCTCCTCAAACTCCAAAGGAAATATAGCCACTGTCAGGCCTTGCAGTAAAATGAACCTTACATTTCAGAGACAAAAGTAAGAGTCCTGGATATTTTCTTCTAATTTTATCTTTACTATTTGTCTTCCACTGGAGAATTGTGTCCACTATCTTTGCAAAAGAAAGCTACCGATGAATGGCAACAACTACTGCAGCACAAGTGTTAATCATTGTACTAGAGACAAGTCCTCCTTCTAGAAGCCTATCCTTTAATGCGCTTGCATTTCCTCCAGAATAAAGGTAACACACAGATATTTGAACAATGGGACACTTTTGGCATCATGTGATATACATAGAATTTGAAAGATGTTAAATTAGGATGTAGGTTATAAAACTGAACTTTGTGGGAAACATTCAGCTTTAATTTAAAATAAAAGAGATTCAACAGATGCTGTAAGTCCTGAGAAATGCACACAAAACAATGGAGGAACTCAGCAGGTCAGGCAGCATCGATGGAAGGGGATAAAGAGTCTCTGTTTTAAGCCAAGGCTTTAATTTAAGCATGATGGACACACATTTGGTACAACTTGCATTATCTGCCATTATCTGAAGAAGGAAAGCATATGCATCATGCACTAATGTAGATTAGGGAGATTATAAAATTTTTCCTCAGATTACTCATTGATGTCAGGAACCCTTCAATTTGGATCCCAGCAATCCAGGTAGTAATTTGATAAGCTCAACTGGAAAACAGCATTTAATAGCACGAGGATCATATGCACCTGTATTTTCTAAATTCATCATGAAGATTTTGGTGGCAGAATGGAAGGGAATACTGGTGGTGGAGATTTGCTGGTGTTTGACTTTCGTATAAGGTTGGAGTTGGTGATTTCTGGAGGTAGAACTGCTACGTAAAACTTTTAACTAAAATCTTCTGCTATCAGAAATGTTCCTTAAAAAATTTATGTTGAGGAGAATAAGCCACAAACTAGGCCTATATGGCGGAAGAGAGAAGAGACACCTAGTAGAGTCTCCACACAGTTTTCCTAAAGTCAACAAACATGCAAGAAAATAATCACTCTTCAAGTGCTAGCCTCAGAGAGATCCGTCATGCCAATACTGCTACTGCATTCCCTTTGTAAGAGTGAAACTAGAAGTGCTTTGACTATGGTTATGTAAAAGCCACCTTGATAATTGTTTTATGATCTGGCGTTTTGAAGACTATTTCTAGTCCATTTGCAACACTTCTCAAATTGTAATCATTGCAATGAATATATAATGGAGATTTTCTTTGTTCAAGGTGAGACAGGTTAACATTCTTATCCTTGAGCGGAGAGCAGCAGGCTCTCTGACACTCCTGAAAAATTCAGCTTCTCAGTGGTGAAAAGTGGAATGGGTGCTTATCTGCCCACATATCACCTTAAGAGCATCTCTTGAGAACTCAATTGGTATGTGATGCAATGCAATGATACAGCAGTCATACTGCAGTAATGATTGCCATGTATCAGTGCTATCTTTTTTAAAGATGCTGGGCCACAATTCCAGAGTGGTCACTTAGAAGGTAGCACTTATAAAGTCAGACAAAAACATCCAGGACTCCTTTTGTCTATTAGAAAGAATGTGCAATTCTTTATAATTGCTTTATGTTTTTAAAGGAATCTAACCAAATTCCATGACTGTGGAACTACTATTTATTAACCAGACTGTGACTTGATTCTGAAGAAGTAAAATAATCTGATAATTATTCTTTGAAAGCTGGTAGCAATTTTGACTCATTTATACTGGAGTGGCTTGCTGTTTTATTTTGAAACACTGTGCCACATCAAACAGTGGTTACTTGGGTCAATAGAACAACAGATTTTTCAGAATACTTCTACACCAGAAAAGGATCCTTTAATACAATCCTGCCCCATTGCAAACCACGAATGTCCTTAAGCTGCCTGAAGCACTCTGAAGGTGTTGTGCAGCATAGTATAAAGCAGTAATCAATATTTGAAAGTTCAGAGTAAATTTATTATCAAGGTACACCTTATACTACCCTTCAGGAGTTCCCAATCTGGGATCCACAGACCCGTTGCATTGTGGTATTGATCCATGGCATAAAAAAATGTTGTGAAACCCTGCCTTATATTCATTTTCTTTCACAGTAGAACAACAATATACAACAGAATCAATGAAAAACTACACACAAAGACTGACAATCAATGTGCAAAAGAAGGCAAAATGTGCAAATACGAACAAAATATTATTATTAATAATAAGAATAATTAAATAGTGTTGGCACATGGCCAAGTGGTTAAGGTGTTGGTCTAGTGATCTGAAGGTTGCTAGTTCGAGCCTCAGCTGAGGCAGTATGTTGTGTCCTTGAGCAAGGCACTTAACCACACATTGCTCTGCGACGACACCAGTGCCAAGCTGTATCGGCCCTAGTGCCCTTCCCTTGGACAACATCGGTGGCGTGGAGAGGGGAGACTTGCAACATGGACAACTGCCGGTCTTCCATACAACCTTGCCCAGGCCTGTGCCCTGGAAACCTTCCAAGGCGCAAATCCATGGTCTCACGAGACTAATAGTGCCTATTATTAATAAGTAGATAAATAATATCGAAAACATGAGCTGTGAAGTCATTGAAGTGAGTCCATAGGTTGTGGAATGAGCTCAGTGTTGAGGTGAGTGAATACTAGTTCAGGAGCCTGATGGTTGAAAGGTAATGACTGTTCAAGAACCTGGTAGTGTGGGACCTATGGCTCTTGTACCTCTTTCCAGATAGCAGCAGGGAGAAGACAGCATGGCCTGGAAGGTGGGGCTCTTGATGATAGATGTTGTGTATACTCCATATGCCACTGCTGATACTCCGCAAATTGGCAATGGTACAGTCCTTGGCAGCAGACGTGAAGGACAATGAGGAGGAGGAAGAAGAGTGAGGAGGGAAAAAAAGGAAGACCAGGAAGACCACAACAAGTGCATAGTTGAAGCTGCCAGGAGTATGCATTGCTGCTATTCTGTGATAAGACATCACAATTTGCATCATGGCACTACTGTCACTCCACCACTCCCCTGGTTATATCTTCTCAGCATTCATGGTGCTGCAATTGAAGCTGAAAGATGTGAGTCCCTTATAGCTGAAAGTGCACGAAATCTTGACTTTTTTCTTCAGGGCTTTCTCTCTCTCCTGGCTACAAGCCACTCAAGTAATTCATCTTTTGTAGATCATGCCTCTGATTTAGGCTGGGACATAAGCTGTTAGCACTGCAGCTTGTGTGCTAGTGGCTGCATGCCGTAGGGAAAGAACCTCTTTAAATTTGCTTTTTTGCCATTCAGCCACTGAAGCCTGATCAGGTAGGAACTCCCCAATATCAGAAAGGAGAGGAGATCCTAAGAGGGTTTATCCTAACCAAATGTTTGAGGGAGGAATCTAAATAAGAAAATATTTGACGTTTGTAAAAAACAAAATTAATTATGGGTTATTAGGAAGCAATATGTGAAAAGAATTAAGGTCAGGCTTGTTATGAACTGACAGCCACACATTTATTGTGTGTCAGGGTGATGATTTGTTAGCCTTACACTTGTCCTCTATCAGTTTGCTTCTCCTGGTACAGATTCTCCCTATTCTCCTGTAAGACAGAAGAGGCATGTGAGTATTGTGCAATTTGTATCGATGATGATTTTGAATACCTGACAGCTTGTGCAAATTGTAAGATGAATGTATGAAGGTATCAGCAGTAGTGTATGAGGATATGGTAAGGGGGACCAATATTCTCATGGGCAGGTTTGTTAGAGCTGTTGTGGGAACTGGAATCAAGGGACTCAGGAAAGGATGCATCATATAAAGATAAAGATAGCGTGCAGTCAGATTGTCAGCAAGGGCAGGCAGGTGATGGGATTGCAGCCAACAGGCTGAGTATCAAATCATTACGGATACAGAGTCAGAAAGGATAGCAAATACGGTTCTCAAGGTGTTGTATCTAAGTGCACGTAGTATAAGAAATAAGGTGGATGATCTTGTTGCAATACTACATATTGCCAGATATGATGTTGTGGCCATCACTGAATCATGGCTGAAGGATGGTTGTAGTTGGGAGCTGAATGTCCAAGGTTAAACGTTATATTGGAGGCATAGGAAAGTAGGCAGATGGGGCGGTGTGTCTCTACCGGTAAAGAATTGCATCAAATCGGTAGAAAGATGTTGAATCCTTGTGGGTTGAGTGAAGAAACTGCACGGATAAAAGGATGTTGATGGCAGTTATATACAGGCCTCCCAACAGTGTCTGGGAGGTGGACCACGGGTTACAACAGGAAATAGAAAAGGCAAGTCAAAAGAGCAATGTCATGGTAGTCATGAGAGATTTCAACATGCAGGTCTATTAGAAAAATAAGGTTGGCAATGGATCTCAAGAGAATGAGTTTGTTGAATGCCTAAGAGATAGCTTTTCAGAGTAGTTTGTCGTTGAGCCTACTAGGGGATCAGCTATACTAGATTGGGTGTTAGTAATGAACTGGAGGCTATTAGGGAGCTTAAGGTAAAAGAACCCTTGGGAACCAGTGATCACAATATAATTGTGTTCAGCTTGAAATTTGATCAGGAGAAAGTAAAGTCTGATATAGCTGTATTTTTGTGGCGTAAGTGAAATTATAATGGTATGAGAGAGGAGTTGGCCAAAGTAAATTGGAAGGAGCTGCTGGCAGGGATGTCAGCAGAGCAGCAATGGCATGCATTTCTGAGAAAAATGAGGAAGGTGCAGGACATGTGTATTCCAAAAATGAAGAAATACTCAAATGATAAAATAGTTCAACCGTGGCTGTCAAAGCTAATGTAAAAGCAAAAGAAAGGGCATACAGCAAAGCAAATATTAGTGGGAAGATAGAGGATCGGGAAGTTTTTAAAAACCTATAGAGAGCAACTAAAAATCATTAGAAGGGAAAAGATGAAATATGAAAGTAAGCTAGCAAATAATATCAAAGTGGATAGTAAAAATTTGTTCAAGTATGTTAACAAGGTAAGAGAAATGAGAGTGGACATAGGACTGCTAGAAAATGAGGCAGGAGAAATAATAACGGGAGACAAGGAGATAGCTGCTGAACTAAATGAGTATTTTGTGTCAGTCTTCACTGCGGAAGACACTAGCAGTATTCCTGATGTTGTAGTGTGTGAAGGAAGAGAAGTGGGTGCAATTACTGTTACAAGAGAGAAGGTGCTCAAGAAGCTGAAAGACCTAAAGATACATAAGTACCCTGGACCAGAGGAACTGCACCCTTGGGTTCTGAAAGAGGTAGCGCTAGAGATGGTGGTGCCATTAGAAATGATCTTTCAAAAATCATTGGACTCTGGCATGGTGCCAGAGGACTGGAAAATTGCAAATGTTACTCCACTTTTTAAGAAAGGAGGAAGGCAACAGAAAGGAAATTATAGACCAGTTAGCCTAACCTTAGTGGTTGGGAAGATGTTAGAGTCAACTGTTAAGGATGAGGTGATGGACGATTTGGTGACACAGGGCAAGATAGTACAAAGTCAGCATGGTTTCCTACAGGGAAAATCCTGCCTGACGAATTTGTTGGGATTCTTTGAGGAGATTACAAATAGGGTAGATAAAGGGGATGCAGTGGATGCTGTCTCTTTGGACTTTCAGAAGGCCTTTGACAAGGTGCCACACATGAGGCTGCTTATGTGTTAAGAGCCCATGGTATTACAGGAAAGTTACTGACATGGTTAGAGCAATGGCATATTGGTAGGAGGCAGTGAGTGGGAATAAAAGGATCCTTTTCTGGTTGGTTGCCAGTGACTAGTGGTGTTCCATAGGGGTCGGTGTTGAAACCACTTCTTTTTATGCTGTATATAAATGATTTTGATGATGGAATAGATGGCATTTTGCAGATGATATGAATATTGGTGGAGGGGCAGGTAGTGTTGAGGAAACAGGTAGGATACAGAAGGACTTAGATTAGGAGAACGGGCAAAAAATGGCAAATGAAATACAATGTTGGAAAATGAACTTTTGTAGTAGAAATAAATGTGCGGACTACTTTCTAAATGGGGAGAAAATCCAGGAATCTAAGATGCAGAGGGACTTGGGAGTCCTTGTGCAGAACACCCTGAAGGTTAACTTGCAGGTTGAGTCGGTGGTGAGGAAGGCAAATGCCATGTTAGCATGCATTTCAAGAGGTCTAAAATACAAGAGCAAGGATGTGATGCTAAGGCTTTATAAGGCACTGGTGACGCCTCACCTTGAGTATTGTGAACAGTTCTGGGTCCCTCATCTTAGAAAAGATGTGCTGACATTGGAGATGTTCCAGAGGAGGTTCATAAGGATGATTTCAGGAATGAAAGGATTATCACACGAGGAATGTTTGATGGCTCTGGGTCTGTACTCGCTAGAATTCAGAAGGATGAAGGGGAAACCTCATTGAAACCTTACGAATGTTGAAAGGCCTTGACAGAGTAGATGTGGAAAGGATGCTTCCCATGGTAGGAGATTCTAGGACAAGAGTGTACAGCCTCAGGATAGAGGGGAGCCATTTCAAAACAGAGATGCAGAGAAATTTCCTTAGCCAAAGGAATTGGTGGAATTTGTTACCACATGCAGCTGTGGAGGCTAGATCGTTGGATGTATAGATTGATAGGTTCTTGCTTGGACATGGCATAAAAGGTTATGGGGAGAAGGCCAGGAACTGAGGTTGAGGAGAAGATGGAAAAAAAGGATCAGCCATGATTGAATGGTGGAACAGACTCTATGGGCCAGATGACTAAATTCTGCTCCTATTTTATATGGTCTTATATTTAGAAGTTAGGCTTCAGTTGTGATTGAGATTGTTGGTAGATTTGTGAAAGTATAATATATACGTTGCATAAAGTGAATGAAACTCAAGGTGCATAAAACATTATGCAATACTACATCCAATCACTGGAGCACAATTTCTTTCTTTCTTTCTTTCTTATTCAATTTTTTTATTAGTTTCATAAAGATACAAACATAACATGGTAGTAGTACAAAGTTATTGGGAATACATTGTTATAATTAACATGAGTGATTATAAAGCCAGATAATACTTAAATGATAAAACTCCCAATAATACAGGTGCACAATTTCTCATGCTAAACTCTATTACTTTCTCCTCCCACCACCTCATTACTATCTACTATTGAACTTCTTGGTCCCATGCAAATCCAACCAAAGACCAATTCCCACCTTCATCTACAAAGGATGGCACAGCAATGTTTGTTGGAAAATTAGGGTGGCCATTCTTTCCCATATTGTGCCATCCAGTCAGCTATTCAACAAGGCATCTACACCAACTATAGCTATAATGTCCTTTCCATTTAGGAGATTGCTGGCCAGTGGTGTAGTGGCGTCTGCTTTGGACCTCAAGGTGAGTGTTCCTGGGTTCGAATCTAGTTGCATGCTTGGGTTGAGCATCAAACTAGCAAACGGGCCTCGTAAAAAATAGACAAAAATGTTAAAGAAATAACAAGGTTGATGCCCGATGCACCACAAGGCTCAAAAAGGAGGAACAACAACAACAGCATTTAGGAGATATCGCATTGGCCTTAATGAACAGATGCTACTTTGAATTGAGACCGCAGCACAAATTTTGAATGCACCTGAACAAATGGGTGTAGGCCATCACTCAGTACTACCACAGAACTAGCTTTCCAGCATTATCCAAATACTTTTGTTGTCTGACTTGAACAAAATGATTTTTAAATCATTATGATGAAAGCAATTATCCAATAAGATGAAGAAATTCTGCAGATGCCAGAAATGCAGAGCAAAAAGCACAAAACTACAAGAGGATGATGAAGGGTCTCAGCCTGAAACATTGACTGTTTATTCCCCTCCATAAATGCTGCCTAACCTTCTGAGTTCCTCCAGTATTTTGTGTGTTGCAGCCAATAGCCTTCCTTTTATATTTCATTAATATGCCGATACTTAATTAATATGCTGATACATAATTTATGCAACTTTTGTTGGAAATAAACTAAAATGGTGGTAATATTCAAAGTTGTAAGAGGCTTCATGAAGTGGTAATCACTCACTTTGGAGCCCTAAGTTAGGTTGTGTGGAGTTCAGCTAAATTTAAAATATATATAATATGTAGCCAAAGAGAAACACCCAAGCCGGGAAAAGATCAAGCAATGTGCTGTTTACATAAGTCTCAACAGGATCCAAATTCTCTTAATGACAGAAATATGTTGTAACTGTTAAAACAATCATATCAAAAATGTAAAGAATGCTTCCCTTTTAAAACTTGCTCAAGTTTGATTTTCTGCCAAATTTATCAGAAATCAAAAATAATATTGACAAAGAATTTGGTTTTCCAAAGTGGAGATATTTTCTTAATTTTAACAGTATTTCAGGATTGAATAGTTATCAGATGGAAGGATCTCAGCTAAGTTTTGTCATCAGAGCCACTTATGACCTCCTACCCACACCCCAGAACCTGAACCAGTGGTAGGGAGAAGACCCTGCTTGCTTTCTTTGTCAAGTACCTGGATTACTAAGGCACATTTTAACAGGATGCACCACAAGCCTCACCCAGGGGCGGTACACTTGGCAGCATAACCAAGTTCTCAGACAGCTGGCATCAATCTTGGAACAGACGAATCACCACAAATGCTCTCCCACAAACATCGGCAGGAAATGTCTATATCACACAATTTGTACCAGTAGGCCAACCTCCAGAGCACCATATAACATCAAAAGATGTAAGCATTCTGCAGATTGCTCGGGATTTGAAAATGGACGTGGACTTGGAAAAAGGTTTGTGTTTCCCCCAGACATTGCGGCTACAACACTCCGGCCAGACATGGTCTTGTGGTCCACAACAGCCAAGCTGGCAGATGTTGTGGAATTGACAGTACCATGGGAAGATGGTGTCGAAGAAGTTTATGAGAGGAATAGGACCAAGTACTCTGAACTGGCAACTGAAGCTGCCCAGAATGGCTGGAAGACCAAGATTTTCCCTGTTGAAGTGGGACGCAGGGGATTCGTTGCCACATCTACGACCAGTCTACTAAGGAAGATGGGGATGAGGGGTCACTCCCTCCAACAAGCAATCAAGTCCTTGTCAAATGCAGCAGAAGAAAGCAGCAACTGGATTTGGATTAAAAGGAAAGACAACAACTGGGCTGCAAGATGAAGACAGGAGGGTATGGAACTGAGGGGGGGGGGTGTATCTGGAACGCCAGGTAGCACCGTTGAGCCCTCTGGCGATGTCGTGGGCTTATCAACGAAATGTCAAAGAAGGAGGGTGCCCACCTGATGATCCCGATGACGTACCTACCCTCCCTCCTTGTCACCACTCCAAGCCCACTGCCAACATCGAGAGTGCCAACTTACCATAGGGATTGAAACATCAAGTCCTAGTAGCTCTACTGCAGTCCTTTGAATTATTATATGTTAATCTGGGCTCAAGAATGTTAATAGAAATATGCTATAAAATTTCACCATTTTGATGAAACATCTGATGAAATGTATCAAAAATTCTGAGATACATCTAGTAAATGTGAAAAGGCTCCCTTGTGCCAATATTCTGATTGATTCAATTTTCCTACAAACCAGCCAAAAATGAAATCCTATATTTTGGTGACTTGCTTTCACAGACACACAGAGCAACTCAAGTATAATTGCAGCCCCTTTGAAATGATTACAAGCATTCCCATAACCATCAGCATACACCAACACCTACACCCCCACCCCCACCTCCAATACCAGCTGATCAATTTCCCCCAAGATATCTTCCTCTTTCAATTCAAGCCATGACAAGTTAGCAGAAATATTAATATTTTCCTAAAATTTCCGGGAAGTATGCTTTGAAATAACGGAAATATGATGTAATGCCAGTTTTCAGACAGCTGTGACTGTTATGAGAGAGAAGGGAAATAGGCATCCAGCATAGAGTACATCTGTGGCCATTCCCCAATATAATACTATACTGCTTTGAATATGGTTGTGCTGGCAACAACCTACATGGGAAGCTGCAGTGCCCAGGTCTCTGGCACTGAGTCCAGTTCTGTAGCTCAGAAGGGAAGTGGGGAGAAGTGGAGTTCAGTACTGATAGGGGATTGCATAGTTAGAGGAGCAGATAGGAGTTTCTGATTACATGAACGAGAACCCAGATGTTATGTTGCCTCCCTGGTGCTGGGTTCAGGGATGTCTCAGGTCAGGTTCACAGCATTCTAAAGGGGAAGGTTGAACAGGCAGAATTTGTGATACATAAAGGGTTGAGGTCTTGAAGAGAGAATATTGGCAGTTAGGTAGAAAGCTGAAAAGCAGGACCTCAGGTGTAGTAAGAATAGGATGATTTGGTGGATGAATGTGTGGTTGAGAAACTGGGGCAGCAGGCAAGGTTTCAGCTTTCTGGATCGTTGGGATCTCTCTGGGAAAGGTTTGACCTGTACCAATATCCTTGCCAGCAGGTTTTCTAGAGCTTTTGTGGAGGTTTAAACAAATTTGGCAGGGATATGGGAACTGGAGTAATAGGGCTTAGGAAGGAGCAGTTGGTATACAAGTAGATGCAGTGTGTAATAAGACCACGAGGAACGACAGGCAGATGATAGATCAAAATTCCATTCAGTGGGATGAGTTGAATTCTAATATGGGAGCAAAATTGAAAAGGGTGATGAGTACAGGACTGAAGGCGTTATATTTGAATGCACAAATATACGGAATAAAGCAGATGATCTTTCAACACAATTAAAGATTGACGTTGTGGGCATCACTATTATCTTAAACAGCTGTGATGTTTCTGCTGCTGGACCGTCGAGTCATCAGCCGGGTCCGTCCGTCTTCAGACATTTCATCCCCTAACCTGGAACATCCTCGGGATGGTGGGACAGCAGAAGGTGATCAGTCTTCTACCCTCGATGGTCAGACCTCCAGCTACTGTCGTCCCTTCGCAGCCAAAGCCAACTGGACGCTCTCTCTGCTGCTTGGCCCATGGTGTTAACGGTTCTCTTCCTGGTTCTCCCTTGTATCCCTAAAGCTGCCATCATCTTCCAGCATGACATGGCGGGAAATCCTCTTGCCCCCACTTCGACAGGGAAGTTCCACCTCTGCCAGCCTTGCCGTCTGAGTCCGCCACCAGGTCTTCATATCTCGCAAGCTTCCTCTCGTGAGCCTCTTGGCATCGAGTCTGCCATGGTACTGTTAGGTCTATCACCATGAGCTTCTTTGCACTCTCTGACAATAGTAGAACATCTGGTTGAAGTGTGGTCTCTACTATTGGTGGGAACACCAACTTCTTTTCAAGATCCATCTTCATCCAGTCATCCACCCAGTCCTTTGCCATGCTCAGGATACCATCTCTATGCTTGTTTGTTGCTGCAGCATGTTCCCCAGTCCTGATGAGGTTTGGTTGGCTGACCTTTTTGTGTCCCTTTTTCCTCTCTGTCTCCAAAGTGTGGGCAAGTGCTCTCAAAACCTGGTCCTGTTGCCATCTGTACAATCCCTGGGAAAGGGCAACCTGGCATGAAGAAAGAATATGCTCTAGGTTGGCTGGTTTCTGGCACGGATGGCACATTGGGTCTTCTGTTATTCCCCAGTTCCGCAGGTTTGTTGGAGTTGGTAATACATCGTATACAACCCTCAGTAAGAACCGGAGATGGAAAGATGTATATTTCCATATGTCATCCCATGTCAACACTCTCTGTTCTGTTTCCCACTTTGTCCAGGTCCTTTGACTCCCCATCTCCACTGCTCGCACAAATCTAGCCTCCTCCTCTTTCTTCCTTATCTCCTGCTGGACCAAGTGCCGTCCGTCCTTAGGGTTGGCCTCCCTCCACCTGATTGTTGACTCCCATCCTAGGCCTTGTCTGCCCTTACACACTATTCCAACAAGGTCTCTGTGGCGAAGTCGGGACTCTGCTTCCTCTATTGCCTCTGCCACCTTCCATTTGCTCCCTGTCTGTATTTTGACTCCTGCTTCACTGACCTTGTCGTCCTTGGAGTCTTTGAGGGTTACGATGAGGCATGCTTTCCCTGCCTTAAATTCCTCTACAACTGAGGAGAGGGGCAACCGGAGCTTAGTTGACTTGCTGTATAGCTTTGTTGAAGAGAAGCACTGCGGTACTCCTAACCACCTTCTCAGATACCGGTTAATCTTCCTCTCCATGCCCTTGATCGTTGACAGGGTGATGTCATACAGCATCATTGCCCACGTTAGTCTGGGTAGGAGCCCATGTTGGAAGATCCATGCCTTAAACTTTCCTGGTAATCCTGATCTGTCGATCTTTACCAGCCTTTCTGTTGTTTGTTGCTCCAGGCATCTGCTGTTGTTGACATCCTTCAGGCTGTCATCATACCATTTCCCTAGGCACTTGATGGGGTTTCCTATGATAGACGGGATTTCTTCATCCTGGATCTTCAAGGTGAACTTCTGGGTAAGTTGGCCTTTCTTTATCACCAAACACCTTGATTTGGCAGGTTTAAATTTCATTTGAAATAGCTTGCCAGGATCTTGGTGACCTTCTCCGGGATATGGTAATGTTTCAGTGCTGTCTCAATGAGCTTGTGCGGCACTGTACCACAGGCATTGGCTAAATCCAACCACACAACTGTCAGGTTTCCTTTGGTCACCTTGGCCTCCTTTAACACTTGTGTGTTCCACACATCCTCGGAATCCAGGAATCCCTCCCTTTTGCACTGCTGTATCTATGTATTGGTCTTCTAACATGTGTGATGTCATCCTTCTTGCTAGAACAGCGAAGAAGATGTTTCCTTCGATGTTGAGGAGGGAAAGGGTTCTGAACTACTTGATCTCAGTTGAGTTTTCATCTTTTGACACAACGCATCCTTCAGCGACTTGCCAGCAAGGTGGTGTCTGCTCTTCCTCCAGATGACTCTCATCAGCCTCCACATCCTCTTGAGAAGCTTTGGGCACCTCTTGTAGACTTTATATGTGATCCCATTGGGCCTGGGTGCTGCACCTGCCCTCGCCTTCTTGATGGCTTCTCTTACTTCCTTCAGTGTTGTCTCTTTCTCGTCTAGAGGTTTCTGCGTCTGTTGCACTGGCTCAATCCTGCTGTTTTCTCCCAGTAGCAGGTCTCATCTTTCATCTGAGTGCACTTCCTGCAGGTATGCCTTCACTTCCAGTTTTGGTTTCCCCAGTTTGCCTGATCTTTCCCCTTCTAACACACCTGCAGAAAAATGATAAGTGTTCCTGATGAAAGCAGCCCTTTTCCTATTCTCGCGCTTGTTCTTCCTTATCCTTTCCGTATTCCGAAGTTCTTTAAGCCTCCTTCTCTGGTCTTGTCTCAACTGCCTCAGTCCTTCTCTCTCTTCTACATTGCTTCTTCTGTACCTGTTGGAGAGTGTTCTAATTTCCCATCTTATGCTGGTTATCTCCCTTTCTCATCTGCTAGGCTGGTAAACTCTCTTCTCCTTTATCTTCTCCACCACGCCAAATCGGTCTTCTCCGATGGAGTACACCAGTCTGCACATATTCTCAAGCTTCTTCTCTACAGGTCCTATGAGTATCATCTCAAGAAGTCTGTCCATGTCCTCGTCAAATTTCTCCCACTCACCACTGTTCATTGGGGGCCAGTTTATTCTCTCCTTCCTCTCCTCTGGAAGTCTCACACGGGTTTCCCTCGATCCATCAGTTGATCCCCTCCTGTGTTCCTGGGTTGAAGCAGTAGGTTGAAGGTCCTCAGTACTATGGGGTTGTTCCTGACTGTGGTCCTCCACCATCTCACCAGCCACTGCTGTGGGTTCTTCCTGCCTCTCACCAGTCCTACACTTGGATTTCGCTTGGTGGATCCTGAGTCACCTGAGATTCTTACAGAGATTGCCACAGTGGCATCTTGGCTGTGTCAGGGTTGTTCTGGTCAAAGTCTGCTGTACAAGCCCTGTCATTTCCATCTGGTCCATCCTGTTAGGTCTTTCATAATCCCTCCCTCTTGGAGGACCCTGAGGGTATCCTCTTGTTTCTGTACACATAGCTAGTTAGAGGTGCCCTTTTCCAAAGGCATCATGTCAGGTTGCTGGCCCTTCATGCCTCGGCTCCAGTCTTTCCTGGATGTCATCTGTCTCTCCAGACATCACCAGTCTATTCCCGGTCATCATTCAGTCTTTCCCGAACGTCACTGGTACACTAGATGAAGCATTACCTTAAACAGCTGTGAATTATGGCTGAAAGATTTATTAAGTTGGAAGCTTAATATCCATGGATACATATTGTATTGTAAGGACAGGCAGGTGGGCAGAAAGGTTGGGGTGGTTCTGTTGTTAAAAAATGAAATCACATCCTTAGAAAGAAGTGGCAAAGGATCAGTTGATGTAGAGTCTTTGTGGGTAGAGTTAAGAGCAAGGCTTAAAAATAAACCCAGATGAGAGGGTCTCAGCCTGAAATGTCGACTGTACATTTTTCCTATAGATGCTGCCTGGTCTGCTGAATTCCTCCAGCATTTTGTGTGTATTGCTTGGATTTCCTGCATCTGCAGATTTTCTCTTGTTTGTGAGAGTCAGGATGTTGGCTACAATTTACGAGAGACAGGAAAGACATGTATAAAGGGCAATATTATGATAGTCATAGGGGATTTCAATATACAGGTAAATTGCGAAAATCAAGTTGGTAGTGAATCCCAAGTGGATTTGTAGAATACCTATAAGATGGCTTTTTAGAACAGGTTGTGGCTGAGGCATTTCTGAATTGGGTGTTGTGTAATGAACCAGATTTGAATAGGAAGCTTTGGGTTGTTAGGGAGTATTCTGGAGTTATGTGAATATAGCTGTTATTAATTCAAACAAAAACCAGTCTCAAGTTCTTAATGTAGATTGCAAGCAGCAAATTGAAGTTAAATTGGTTCACAGACAAAGAGATTGTATATGAATCAGCCAAACATTATATCGATGGGATTGTGTTAAGTTTTCCAAAATCAACTATGGGTTTAAAGAACTTACACCACTGTAAATGTAAATAAATTCAGGGAAGTGTCCTAGTCGACGTGCTTGAACATTCAGAGGCGACTGTCACTGCAGATATGTAATTCAAAGGAAGTATTGTCAATGCAAAATAATGAAGTGAATGATGTTATTGTAATGGTTGAAATTGTGTTGAATCACCTGCTGTTATCTTTGATCTTAAGGGTACAAAAATGTGATGTACTTTTGGGTTTGTGAGCTTCTACCGAGAATGTCTCTATGAGAATGCCTGCTTGTTGTTATGAATAAAGACTTCTCTATCACCAACCTCTCCAATGACTTTGATCACAGTCACAACATCTTGTGACCCACTGTGTGGCCGATGACTTAAGCAGTCTCAGGGGATGAGTATTTCCAAAGGTAGTCACCTACACTCAGATCTGTCAGTGACCACAGGATCATTAAGTATCAAAGAACACGGTGGACAGCTGAACTGGTAAATACAAAAATATGTGGTGTGTGTGCATGTGTGCTTGTGCTCAGTACTAGATACCAGGTAGTTTGGTGAGACAGGACCACCAGCTCTGAAAGGTGGTTACTGACTGTTTGGGATGCCAGAAGGGTGCGTGTATACTCATTTGGGGGAACTACGTAGTGGTATACTTGTTTGTGAGTGTCTATGTGTTTTAAAAATAAGTTTTAAACCTTGGGGTAAAAGAGTTTTAAGTTAAAGGGAATACAACAGGCATCATGAGTTCAGTGGTTCAGAAGTGGAAGATGGCAGAGCACATGCTCTTTGGTTTTAAGTATGTACTGTTTAACTTGTATCCATCCTTATATCTTGCTTAGTAGGGGAATTAGCATGGAGATATTTGAGAGAGAATTTATCTGTTGGGATGGCACCTGTTAAGGTCAAACAACAGCAAGTCGAGAATCCTGATGACCCGAAGGAGCCCCTGATCCTGATTACCGCCATTCATAAGCCCTTCACCCCTGGGGAAAAGCAGTGAATTTTGTCAAAGCTGCTCTCACTTAAAATCGCTTGTGAGAATTCAGAATTCCGGCATAAGATCAAAGAAATTATTGTGATTCACCAGATGCACACAGAAGATATTCAGATATTGGTAAAAGTGAAATGCCCAAGGAATATGTGGAACAGTATGGCCCAGGAGGTGCAGGATGGTACATGGGCATCTACCAGGAATGCCAGTAATGAGGAGAGATAGTACTTCTTTAAGGGGGATTGGAGATAGCTACTACGGGGAGGTAAGAGCAACTGCAGAATGATAATGTCAGTGCTTCAGAGAGCTGATGATCCTGCCATGGATCATGCAGAGTGCAAATTTCAAACATATGAGGAACACTCCGAATTGGACAATCCAGGGATGGGTGATTCAGTCTTCCTGAAAATGCTGAAAGAGGGCCTGAGCTCAGCCCACAAGGAAGTTTTAGACTTGGGGATAGCAGTGAGATCGACCTACCCAGTGAAATCATCATAGTCATAGTCATAGTCATAGTTATACTTTATTGATCCCGGGAGAAATCGGTTTTCGTTACAGTTGCACCATAAATAATTAAATAGTAATAAAGCCATAAATAGTTAAATAGTAATATGTAAATTATGCCAGGAAATAAGACCAGGACCAGCCTATTGGCTCAGGGTGTCTGACCCTCCAAGGGAGGAGTTGTAAAGTTTGATGGCCACAGGCAGGAATGACTTCCTATGATGCTCTGTGTTGCATCTCGGTGGAATGAGTCTCTGCTGAATGTACTCCTGTGCCCACCCAGTACATTATGTAGTGGATGGAAGACATCGTCCAAGATGGCATGCAACTTGGACAGCATCCTCTTTTCAGACACCACCCTCACAGAGTCCAGTTCCATCCCCACAACATCACTGGCCTTATGAATGAGTTTGTTGATTCTGTTGGTGTCCGCTACCCTCAGACTGCTGCCCCAGCACACAACAGCAAACATGATAGCACTGGTCACCACAGACTTGTAGAACATCCTCAGCATTGTCCGGCAGATGTTAAAGGACCTCCGTCTCCTCAGGAAATAGAGACGGCTCTGACCCTTCTTGTAGACAGCCTCAGTGTTCTTTGACCAGTCCAGTTTATTGTCAATTCGTATCCCCACGCATTTATAATCCTCCACCATGTCCACACCGACCCCCTGGGGATCACCAGTACCATAGCTCTCCTCAGGTCTACCACCAGCTCCTTAGTCTTTTTCACATTAAGCTGCAGATAATTCTGCTCACACCATGTGACAAAGTTTCCTACCATAGCCCTGCACTCAGCCTCATCTCCCTTGCTGATGCATCCAACTATGGCAGAGTCATCAGAAAACTTCTGAAGATGACAAGACTCTGTGCAGTTAGTTGAAGTCCGAGGTATAAATGGTGAAGAGAAAGGTAGACAAGACAGTCCTCTGTGGAGCCCCAGTGCTGCTGATCACTCTGTCGGACACACAGTGTTGCAAGCACACGTACTGTGGTCTGCCAGCCAGGTAATCAAGAATCCATGATACCAAGGAAGCATCCACCTGCATCGCTATCAGCTTCTCCCCCAGCAGAGCAGGGTGGATGGTGTTGAACGCACTGGAGAAGTCAAAAAACATGACCCTCACAGTGCTCGCTGGCTTGTCCAGGTGGGCGTAGACACGGTTCAGCAGGTAGACGATGGCATCCTCAACTCCTGGTAGGAGAACTGGAGGGGATCTAAGTGTGGCCTGACCATAGGCTGTAGCAGCTCCAGAACAAGTCTCTCCAGGGTCTTCATGATGTGGGAGGTCAATGCCATCGGTCTGTAGTCATTGAGGCCGCTGGGGTGCGGCGTCTTCGGCACAGGGACGAGGCAGGACGTCTTCCACAGCACAGGAACCCTCCAGAGCCTCAGGCTCAGGTTGAATACACGGCGAAGTACTCCACACAACTGAGGGGCACAGGCTTTGAGCACCCTGGTACTAACACCATCCGGTCCTGCAGCCTTGCTTGGGTTGGGGAATAAACCAGAGGAGGGCGAAGAGAAGTCATAAAGTGACTGCAGTGGATGTAGCAGCTGTGAAGATGCAGAGAATATTCTTTGTGTGCAAGGGAGTGTCAGAATAGATGTAGAAGGGTAAAGGAGATAGTATGTTACAGTTGTGGCCTATCAGGCCAAAGTTGGAGGTAGTGTCCTAAAAAGAGAGAAAGGTGTGAGAATCACTGACCAAAACAGACAGTAATGATAGCAGCACCCTTCCTGACCAATTTGATGACCAACCAGATTATAAAATCAGTAAGGACTGCATCCAAACGGCTGGTGGCTGTTATGTTTTGTAACTCCAAAACATAAAAACTAATTGTAAGGAAAACAAGGGAGCCGGGGATACGAGTCTAACTTTGTATTTACTTTAAGCAAGGCACACACGTATGACATGGTGGGTATAATGACATTTGCCATTAACATATAACCCACAATGCATTATGTAAACAACAAAGAAAGGTTAATCAAACAATGTATTTATAATACCACTCAAATATTATTGAAATGTTAAATACACAACGGCAGCAACCTCCATTGCCAGTAGTGGTCACGCATGGATGTACACAAGGGGTTTATTAGGGGGCATCCACAATCTCCATCGGTACAGGTGCACTACAAGACTGTGCGCTTAGCCCCTGATCTACTCACTTCACACTTACAACTGTGCGGCTAAGCACAACTCCAATGCCATATTCAAGTTTGCGAACCACATAAAGAACAATGTGGTTTTGTGAAAGACAAAGGTACAAGAAACACAATATTGATGTTAAGGATACTATCAGATTGAGCTATTCAAGTGTAAAAAGATTTTTTTGTTTGTTCTATCGACTACACAAAAACATTTGATAAAGTGAAGCACAATAAGTTATTTGAAATACTACAGAAAACTCTAGACATAGATTTGAAAGACCTCCGCCTAATCAGAAATCTGTACTGGGAACAAACTGCCACCGTAAGAATAGATGGAGAAGTGAGTCGTCAGTTTACGAAAATCAAGAGAGGCGTTAGACAAAGGTGTGTTTTCTCCCCTGATTTATTTAGTGTGTACAGTGAAACAATATTACAGAAAATAAGAGACATCTTGGGAATCAAAGTTGGTGGTGAAAACATCAATAATTTCAGATATGCAGAACTTTTGCTACTTAGGAAGCTGGGTGACATCAGATGGCAGGTGCAACATGGACATCAAAAGAAGAACAGGAATGGCAAAAGACACCTTTACGAGAATGAAGAGTATACTGACCAATACTAAACTAGGCATGACAACCTGCCTCAGAGTACTGAAATGTTATGTTTATCCAGTTGTGTTATATGGCTCAGCATGTTGGACAATATCTAGTAACATGAGGGAGCAAATTGTAGCAGCAGAGATGTGGTTTTTGAGGAGGATGCAAAGAATATCATGGATGAAACGAAAATCTAACGAAGATGTCATGAACAGAGCAAACACAAAAAGAGAAATAATGTATGAAATCATGAAAAGGCAACATAACTTCATTGGACATGTGATTAGGTAAGAGGAGTTAGAATGCACGGTAATTATGGGAAAGAGTGAAGGGAAGAAAGCAAGAGGAAGACAAAGACAAATGATGATGGAGACAGCAGCCAGAGAACTGGAAATGAATACCAATGAATTGATGCACTTGACCCGAAACAGGAGTGTGTGGGCCATGGCAGTCAAAGCTCAAATTGGGCATGGCGCCTGATGATGATGATGAATGACATCACTGTCATTGGTCGAATCATAGGTGGTGATGAATCAACATATAGGAGGGAGAATGAAAATTTGGCTGAGTGATGGCCACAACAACATTTTACTCAATGTCAGCAAGTCCAAGGAGCTGATTATTGATGTCAAGAGGAAGAACACATAAGCTAGTCCTCATTGGAGGATCAGAGGTGGAGAGGGGCAGCACCTTTAAATTCCTCGGTGTTATCATTTTAAATTACCTGTCCTGGCCTAGCATGCAAGTGCAATTATGAAGAAGGCATAACAGTACCTCTACTTCCTTAGAGGTTTGGGAAGATTCTACATGACATCTAAAACTTTGACAAACTTCCATAGATGTGTGGTGGAGAATATACAAATCCCTTGAATTGAAAATCCTACAAAAAGAAATGGATATGACCCAGTCCATCACAGGTAAAGCCCTCTGCTTTGAGCATGTCTACATGGAGCGTTGTCACAGGAAAGCAGCATCCATCTTCAGGGACCCTCAGCACACAGGTCATGCTCTCTTCTCGCTACTGCCATCAGGAAGAAAGGATAGGAGCCTCAGGATTCACACCACCAGGTTCTGGAACAGTTACTACCCATCAGGTTCTTGAACCAAAGGAGATAAAATCAGTTGCCCCATCACTGATACATCCTGACAATGTATGAACTCACTTTCAAGGACTCTTCATCTCATGTTATTGCTTATTTATTATTTCTTTCTTTTTGTATTTTCACAGTTTGTTGTCTTTTGGACACTGGTTGGACATCCAGTTGGTGCAGTCTTTCATTGATTCTATCATGGTTATTATTTATTATGGATTTATTGAGTATGCTTGCAAAAAATGAATCTCAGGGTTGCATTTGGTGATATATATGTACTTTCATAATAAATTTTCTTTGAACTTTGAAATGTTACTTGACACAGGGTCATCAGTTTTGTTAACTGATCTACGTTTTCTTGTCCGCGACTGGACAGGGGATTTACATTACCAGTACAGGAGGTGAAATAATCAGGGTAGCGAGAAATGAGCCTTAGGTTCTGAGATTGAGCGAGTGCAGCTTCCTGCAGATTCTTGGGTATGCCAAAGTGATGAAGGATAGACATACTAGGTAAGGCAGGTACTATCATAGACTCAAGAAAGGGAGAAATAACATGGACAGGATAGCATACATGTTTGATGCCCAGAGCAAACTACATGGCTTATGGAGAGACAGCAGCCCCATGCAGGGGTAGTAGACTGGACAATGATCATAAATCATGTCTGGAGGTCTCAAAGGTAGGGGCAAAACACAGACAAGAAGTGTTTGGAACAGAAAAGGAATGAATGAGTGTGCATATCACAGGAAAAAGAGAGCAACAAAAAATGACAGAAATTGAACATGTGGAGGAAGAAATTACTGCAGTCAACTTAGTAAGATGACTAAGAGATGTGAAGGGCCATTGTAACCAGGTTAACACATTGTGAAATAGAGTAAAATGGCAATAGCATATTGCTGTTCAGAGGGAGCCAGAGGGAGAAAAGAGTATCATCCCACAGCCAGGGTGACCAAGTCATGGTAAAGGAACTGCCGAAAAAGGCAGGCTTCACACCCAGGTGGATAAAACCACAGGTGGTGCTCTGGACAAATGACACCTGTGTTTGTATACAGATGTAGTGGGGCAGCCAGTACTAACACTGGACTCAGGTTGAACTATACCATCTTTTTCTTGTCACCCTCACGGACAGAGTAAGAGATTGTGTGCACCGTAACAGTATTTTTGTTGGGAACCTAAATGATGAACACCAGCTGGCTGCATCAGATTTGACCACACCTGATGGGATCAGACCCACTGCAAACACAAATGCAAACACACCGAGAGAGCGTGACAGCAAGCCGTGAACAGCTTGTTAAAGTATAACAGTAACTGTTTTCTGTAATGAAGCGTAGTTGCTGAGGGGAGATGATTAGTTGTATAGCTCTGAATAGAAAAAAAAAGGGAAAATAGATGGGAAGGGATCCGAGTTACAGTGGAGACATCAGATTCCCCAACTTCAGTGGTGCGGCAGACTAAAAAGGAAAAGAAAATATACACATATGTCTGAAAGCTAATTAGATGCTTCTTAAAGTTTAGCTTTTCATGGACAGATTTCTATCCAGGAGCCAAGGGGAATGTATGTTAGGGAGTATTCTGCAGTTATGTGAAGGTAGCTGATATTAATTCAAACAAGTCTCAATCCTTATTGTAAATTGTAAGCAGTAAATTGAAGTTAAACTGTTTCACAGAAAAAAGCGGTTGTATATGAATCAGTCAAACATTAAAACAATGGGATTGTGTTAAATTCCCTAAATCAACTATGAGTTTAAGGAATTTGCACTATTGTAAATGTAAATAAATTCAGGGAAGTGTTCCAGTCAAGGTGTTTGAACATTCAGAGGCATCTGTCACTGTAGATATGTAATTCAAAGGAAGTATTTTCAAACCAAAATAATGAAATGAACGATGTCATTGTAATTATGGAAATTGTACTGAATCACCTGCTGTTATCCCTGATCTTAAGGGTATAAAAATGTGATGAACGTTTTGATTTCTGAGCCTCCTCCAAGAGTGTTTCCATAAGAATGCCTGTTTTTTTGGGACAGATTTCTACTGTATACCACCAGTTTCATTTTCTTTAAGGTGACTTCGATCGTAGTCACAACAAAGGCAAAGGAACCCTAAGGAAGCAGTGATCATAATATGATAGAACTCACCTTGCAGTTTGAGAAGAAGAAGCTAAAACCAGATGTATCGGCATTACAACGGAGTACAGAGGCATGAGAGAGGAGCTGGCCAAAGTTGATGAAAAGGCGTTAGTAGTGACCTTTCAAGAATCACTAGATACTGGAATGGTTCCAGAGCACTGGAAAATTGCAAATGTCACTGCACTCTTTAAGAAGGGAGGGAGGCAAAAGAAAGGAACTTATAGTCCATTTTATCCTGACTTCAATGGTTGGGAAGATGTTAAAATCCACTATTAAGGATGATGTTTTCGAGCACTTTGAGGAAAATGATAAAATAGGCCAAAGTCATCATGGTTTCCTTAAGGGAAATCTTGCCTGACAAATCTGTTGGAGCCCTTTGAAGAAATAATAGGCAGGATAGACAAAGGAGAGTCAGTGGATGTAGTTTACTTGGATTTTCAGGAGGCCTTTGACAAGGTGCCACACATAAGGCTGCTTACCAAGAGCCCATGGTTTTACAGGAAAGATACTAGCATGAGCAGAAGATTGGCTGACTGGCAAAAGGCAATGTGGGAATAAAGGAGGCCTTTTCTGGTTGGCTGCCAGTGACTAGTGATGTTCCACAAGTAAGTGTTGGGACCACTTCTTTTCATGTTATATGTCAATCATTTGAATGATGGAAGGGATGGCTCTGGGGCCAAGTTTATGGACAATACCAATATAGGTGGAGCGTTAGGTTGTGTTGAAGAAACAGGCAGTCTGCAAAAAGATTAGGAATATGGACAAAAATGTGGAAGACAGAATTTAGTGTGGAACATTTTATGGAAGGAATAAAGACATAGAATATTTTCTAAATGGGGAGAAAAATCAGAAATCAGAGGTGCAAAGGGACATGGGAGCTCTTGTGCAGGATTCCCTAAAGGCTAACTTGCAATTTGAGTCTGTAGTAAGGAAGACAAATGCAATGTTTGCATTCATTTTGAAAGGACTAGAGTACAAAAGAAAGGACGTAATGCTGAGGCTTTATAACGCATTGTAGTATTGTGAGCAGTTTTGGGCCCCTAATATCTAAGAAAAGATATGCTAGTATTGGAGAGGGTCTAGAGGTGTTTCATAAGAATGATTCCAGGAATGAAAGGGTTAACAGATGAAGAGCAGTTGATTGCTGTGAGCCTGTACTCACTGGAGTTTAGAAGAATGAAGGGGGATCTCATTGAAACCAAATGAATATTGAAATACTTAGAGTGGTTGTGGAGAGAATGTTTCCCTTTTTGGAGGAGTCTATGACCAGAGGGCACACCCTCAGAATATAAAGGCATTCCTTTAGAACAGAAATATGGAGGATTTTTTTAACCAGCAGGCGGTGAGTCTGTGGAATTTATTGCCAATGACGGCCATGAAGACCAAGCGATTGAGTATATTTAAAGCGAAAGTTGATGGGTTCTTAGTTATCAAGAGCATCAAAAGTAACAGGGAGAAGGCAGAAGATTGGGTTGAAGGTGATAATAAATCAGGCATGATGGAATGGCAGAACAGAATCGATGGGCCAAAAACCCAACTATGCTCCGATGACTTATGATCTTATGGTCATTCAGCACTATAAGATACAAATAATTAACTTAAGATGATTGATACTGTGTCTTCATCTTCTATATTTTTTTCAGTTTCCCATATTAACATGAATGGACTGTAAACAGGAGTATTTATTCCAGAATTTGGTGACTATATCAATGACTCATTTTGTTTATTCTCATCAGAATTGCAAATTGCAACATTTGGATTTCTAATAACATCATGTAGCAAATGCATTAGATAATATTTCCCTTGATATTCTCATTGACTAGAACTGTTTCATGTCAATATCTGGGGACTGCAATATCAGTGCATATACACCAGCTGGATAACTGTAAATTATGAAATATCCAGGTGAATTTCATAAATAGTAAAGATAAATCTGAGCTAATCTGACCCAGAATACTTCTGTCATCCTGACTGCAGACTACATCTCACCTCAGGTAGATATCACATTAGCACTTGAGGAACTAGATGCTCCAATTAACAACAACAATCAGTCAACTCATTGGAGCGAGATGGGACTACTAGTTGAGAGCTGCTGCAACAACAATCTCTTGTTCAACATCAGAAAAACTAAAGAACTAATTGGTGACTTCAGGAAGGGAAAAGAGCACACACATGTGGCAGACTACGTTGGAGGAATAAGCAGTGGAGAGAGTCAGCAGCTTTAAATTCCTAGGTATTAACATATTGGATGAAATGTCCTGGGCTCAGAATGTAGATAGAATCATAAGGAAAGCATGCCAGTATCTTTACTTTCTTAGGAGACTAAAGAGGTTTGGCTTGTCATATAACACTTTAATAATCTTCTCTTAAGATATTGTAGAAAGTATCCTGACTAGTTGCATCATGATCTGGGACAGCAATTCCATTGTTCTGGAGTTTCTGGTGCTGCTGTGCAATCAGGACTGTTCAGCTGGGCAGTTTTCTAGGGATTGTTTTAAAACAATAAGGCAAAAGGCAATAAAATATTGCTACAAACAAGGAGGATGTTGGAAATCTTGAGCACATATACAAATTGCTGGAGGAACTCAATAGGTCAGGCAGCATCTATGGAGGGCAATAAACAGTCAATGCTTTGGGCCTAATGAAGGGTCTCAGCTGAAGCATTGACTGCTTACTCATCTGCCTGTGCTTGCTCAGCTCCTCTACCATTTTGTGTGTTGGTCAATAAAATATAGCAGTTGGTTTATTAAGTTCCATATAGAAAAACAAAATGGGGCTGGATCATGCTGGACCTCATGTATTCCTTCTGCACCCAACAAGCAGCCCTTATGTTAACTCTGTGGCCACACTAACTTTTTGCTACTATGTGATTCCCAATAACTTTGTGGCCTCACCGCTATGCCTGTTCTGTTCACTGAAATAACTTACAGACAGTGGCTAGATCTCTCACAGTGCAATATGAGACCTTGCCCACAAATTATCCTCACGTTTTCTGACAGTTTATGCAGTCAGAAGTATGTTTATCTGGGCCATGTTTACAATGACCTTGATGAACGGGCAGATGAAAAATATTCAAATTTTTAAAAAAATATTTCAAGTGGCAAGCACTAGATAAATTGGATAAAGAAGGAAATTCTGCTCAAGAACAAATTGAGTACATATTAAATGGGATAATGCCTGGATTACCACATGAATGACATACAAATTGGCATTATGTAAAGGAGATCAGAGAACTGAGTACATGACTCAGTGCCTGATGTGAGAAAAATGGGTTTCAATTCTTAGGGGCGGTAGCGAGAGCTGTGTTAACTAACTTCACATGAATCAGACCAGGACTAATACTCCTGAAAATCAAGTAATTTGGAATGTAAATGAGATGTTAAACTAAATAGTTGGATGGTGGGAGGGAGTGGAGATTTAGAAAGTTAAAAAGTAACAAGAGTATGAAAATACAGTGTGGCAAAATGAGGAATGATGCCAGAATCCTGCAGGAAATCTCAGTGTACGTGACTGTAAGAGCATACCTCTAATTGGTCTGAGCAGGGGAGAATTATTAAAAAATAAATTATTAAATTAAAGGCTCTTTATATAAAAGCACACCACATTCATAACAATAGCTATAGTAAGGACATAACAAGAAATGGGTTCAATCCACAATCCATTAGAAAAAAAAGTGATTATAAAAATCCATTAGGTGTAGTCGTATAAAGACAAGGGATAATTGGAATAAGAATTCCTTAGATCTGTGTGCAAATTATACAAGGGCAGCAGACTAGGCTTATACTTAAGAATAAAGGATGCTGCCTTGGAAATATTTAGAAGTCTTAAGCATCTTGACTGAATAAATGCGAGGATGATGTTTCCCCTGGACTAGAGTGGTTCGATTAAGGAGTCTGATCTCTCAAAATGAAGAAGCAGTCATCTAGGATAAGGGTATGAAGTAATTTCTTCAGACAAAGGATTGTTTGACAAAGAAATGTTCGGATTTCTGAGATCAATAATATCTTCTCTTGTATATTAAGTAAGATAACGGATATAGAATGCAGAAAAGTGGCACGGAATTACAGACGTATGATCATACTGAATGGCAGAGAAATCTTAAGAGCTGAATCATCTGCTCTAGATTTTGTCCTTTTGTTCTGTATGATAAGCATTACTTGTTGCATGCAAAATCCAGCCCATAATGTCTTATTCCAATTTTTCAATCACTACATGAGCAGACAAAATTAATAAAGCCTGTGTTACAGTATATATAGAACTATAACTGCAGCACATGATATTCAATGGAATCGGCAAACAAAACAATCAGATATCCACCCACTTGTACTATTTCTGTGGTATAACCTTTCAATTATGAATATTTCCTTAGATCCATCAAGGAAACTTTCTATAAAATATTTCTGAACAACAAAATGTGACCAAGGAGCATTGAATCCTATACTGTACATGTATTGCATCAAGTCAAGCTACTATGCAGTAGGTGTAAGCAAAATATTGGCTATGGATGGGAGGAACTAGATGGTGTTATAATCTTTGGATGATGGAATTGATAACTTCGTTGCAAAGTTTGCAGATGATACAAAAGTAGGAGGAGGGGCAGGTAGTTTGGAGGAAATAGGGAGGCTACAGAAGGACAGAAGGCTACAGATTAGGAGAATGGGTGAAGAAGTGGCAGATGGAATACAAATGCGGGAATTGTATTGTCATGCACTTTGGTAGAAAAAATGAAAGGGTTGACTATTTTCTAAATAGAGAGAAAATACAAAATCTGAGGTATAAGAGGATTTCGGAATCCTTGTGTAGGATTCCCTAAAGGTTAATTTGCAGGTTGAGTCTGGGATCAACATAACAGAGACCACATCTGGATACAGGCGCTCCAGACCAGTTCAGAAGCAGGTGAAAACCTGGCCAGCAGGAGCCATCTCTACTCTTCAAGACTGCTTTGAGCACACTGACTGGCACATGTTCAGGGAGGTTGCAACTGATGGCAACTCTACCAAGTTAGAGGAGTACACTGCATCAGTGACTAGCTACATCAGCAAGTGCATGGATGATGTCACTGTGGCCAAGACCATCACAATATGCGCTAACCAGACGCCACGGATGACCGAGGAGGTGCGTGCGCTGCTGAGGACCCGTGACTCCGCCTTCAGAGCAGGCGTGGGCCATCACAGAGGCAAAGCGTGCACATGCCCAGCAAATCCACAGCCACTTCAGGGACAGTGGCGACATGTGGCACATGTGGAAGGGCATTCAGGACATCGCCAACTACTGGACAACATCACCTGACTGTGCGGGTGATGCCTTCCTCCCAGATGCGCTGAGCAACTTCTACACTCGTTTTGAGGTGGAAAATGACGTGGTGGCAAGGAAGACCACCCCTCCTCCAAATGACCAGGTGCTGTGTCTTACCATGGCTGATATGAGGAGAACCCTGTGCAGGGTCAACCCACAGAAGGCTGCTGAACCAGACAATATTCCTGGCAGAGTGCTTATAGGATGTGCAGACCAGCTAGCAGATATTCTCACTGACATCTTCAACATCTTCCTGAGCAGTGCCGTCGTTCTTACATGCTTCAAGGCCGCCACCATCATCCCCGTCCGAAGAAGTCCTCAGTGTCCTGCCTCAACGACTACCATCCTATTGGACTCACATCCGTCATCATGAAGTGTTTCGAGAGGCTTGTCACGAGGCACATCAAGACCCTGCTGTCCCCCTCACTGGACCCCCTGCAGTTCGCGTACTATCCTAACCGTTCAACAGACGACGCTATTACCATCACCCTCCACCTGACCCTAACCCACCTGGACAAAAAAGACACGCATGTTCAAATGCTGTTCATAGACTTCAGTTCAGCATTCAACACAATCATTCATAGAACATAGAACATAGAATAGTACAGCACAGTACAGGCCCTTCGGCCCACAATGTTGTGCTGACCCTCAAACCCTGCCTCCCATATAAGCCCCAACCTTAGATTCCTCCATATACCTGTCTCGTAGTCTCTTAAACTTCACTAGTGTATCTGCCTCCACCACTGACTCAGGCAGTGCATTCCACGCACCAACCACTCTTTGAATAAAAAACCTTCCTTTAATATCCCCCTTGAACTTTCCACCCCTTACCTTAAAGCCATGTTCTCTTGTATTGAGCAATGGTACCCTGGGGAAGAGGCACTGGCTATCCACTCTATCTATTCCTCTTATTATCTTGTACACCTCTATCATGTCTTCTCTCATCCTCCTTCTCTCCAAAGAGTAAAGCCCTAGCTCCCCTAATCTCTGATCATAATGCATACTTTCTAAACCAGGCAGCATCCTGGTAAATCTCCTCTGTACCCTTTCCAATGCTTCCACAACCTTCCTATAGTGAGGTGATCAGAACTGGACACAATACTCCAAGTGTGGCCTAACCAGAGTTTTATAGAGATACATCATTATATTGCGACTCTTAAACTCTATCCCTCGACTTATGAAAGCTAACACCCCATAAGCTTTCTTAACTACCCTATCCACCTGTGAGGCAACTTTCAGGGATCTGTGGACATGTACCCCCAGATCCCTCTGCTCCTCCACACTACCAAGTATCCTGCCATTTACTTTGTACTCTGCCTTGGAGTTTGTCCTTCCAAAGTGTACCACCTCACACTTCTCCGGGTTGAACTCCATCTGCCACTTCTCAGCCCACTTCTGCATCCTATCAATGTCTCTCTGCAATCTTTTACAATCCTCTACACGATCTACAACACCACCAACCTTTGTGTCGTCTACAAACTTGCCAGCCCACCCTTCTACCCCCACATCCAGGTCGTTAATAAAAATCACAAAAAGTAGAGGTCCCAGAACAGATCCTTGTGCGACACCACTAGTCACAATCCTCCAATCTGAATGTACTCCCTCCACCACCACCCTCTGCCTTCTGTAGGCAAGCCAATTCTGAATCCACCTGGCCAAACTTCCCTGGATCCCATGCCTTCTAACTTTCTGAATAAGCCTACCGTGTGGAACCTTGTCAAATGCCTTACTAAAATCCATATATACCACATCCACTGCACTACCCTCAGAAACTGAATGGAAAGTTGAGCCTACTGGGCCTGAGCACCTCCCTCTGCAACTGGATCCTAGATTTCCTGACTGGGAGACCTCAGTCAGTCTGGATCGGAACCAGCATCTCCAACACCATCACACTGAGCACGGAGGTGCCCCAGGGCTGTGTGCTCAGTCCACTGCTGTTCACTCTGCTGACCCACGTCTGTGCTGCAACACACAGCTTGAACCACATCATCAAGTTCACCGATGACACGACCGTGGTGGGTCTCATCAGCAAGAACGATGAGTCAGCATACAGAGAGGAGGTGCAGTGGCTAACGGACTGGTGTAGAGCCAACAACCTGTCTCTGAATGTGAACAAAACAAAAGAGATGGTTGTTGACTTCAGGAGGACATGGAGCGACCACTCTCCACTGAACATCGACGACGACTCCATAGAGATCGTTAAGAGCACCAAATTTCTTGGTGTCCACCTGGAGGAGAATCTCACCTGGTCCCTCAACACCAGCTCCATGGCAAAGAAAGCCCAGCAGCGTCTCTACTTTCTGTGAAGGTGGAGAAAATCCATCTCCCACCCCCCACCCTCACCATCTTCTACAAAGGTTGTATTGAGAGCATCCTGAGCAGCTGCATCACTGCCTGGTTCGGGAATTGCACCATCTCGGATTGCAAGACCCTGCAGCAAATAGTGAGGTCAGCTGAAAAGATCATCGAGGTCTCTCTTCCTGCCATTATAGACATTTACACCACGCGCTGCATCCGCAAAGCAAACAGCATTATGAAGGACCCCACGCACCCTCATATAAACTCTTCTCCCTCCTGCTATCTGGCAAAAGGCACCAAAGCATTCGGGCTCTCATGACCAGACCATGTAACAGTTTCTTCCCTCAAGCCATCAGACTTCTCAATACCCAGAGCCTGGACTGACACCAACCTACTGCCCTCTACTGTGCCTGTTGTCTTGTTTATTATTTATTGTAATGCCTACACTGTTTTGTGCACTTCATGCAGTCCTGGGTAGTCTAGTGTAGTTTTTGTGTTGTTTTACGTAGTTCAGTGTAGTTTTTGTATTGTTTCATGTAGCACCATGGTCCTGAAAAATGTTGTCTCGTTTTTACCGTGTACTGTACCAGCAGTTATGGTCAAAATGACAATAAAAAGTGACTTGACTTGGTGAGGAAGGCAAATGCGATTTTAGCATTCATCTCGAGAGGACTAGAATATATAAACAGGGATGTTATGTTGAGACTTTATAAAACACTGGTGAGGCCTCACTTGGAGAATTGTGAGCAGTTTTGGGCCCCTTATCTTAGAAAGTATGTGCTGAAACTAGAGAGAGTTCAAAGGAGGTTCACGAAAATTATTCCAGGATTAGACGGCTTGTTATATGAAGAATGTTTGTTGGCTCTGGGCCTGTATTCACTGAAATTCATAAGAGTAAGAGGTAACCGAATTGAAACCTATTGAATGGTGTTAGAATGGATGTGGCGAGGAAGTTTGCTATGGCAAGACTGTCTAAGACCAAAGGACACAGCATCAGAATAGAGGGGCGCCCTTTTAGAACGGAGATGAGGAGGAATTTATTTAGCTTGAGTGTGGTGAATCTGTGAAATTCATTGGCACAGGTAGCTTTGTAGGCCAAGTCTTTATGTATATTTAAGGCAGAGGTTGATAGATTCTTGATTGGGTATGAAGGGATACCGGCGGGGGGGGGGGCGCGATGTTGCGGAGGAGGCAGGAGATTGGGGCTGAGAGCAAAAAAGGATCAGCCATGATGAAATGGCGGAGCAGACTCAATGGGCCAGATGGCCTAATTCTAAAGGTATCTAAAGGTGTTTCTATGGTCTTAAAGTCTATACCTCAGTAAATAGATCAACATATGCATAATATTTGGAAATTACTTTCCTAGAAGCTTCAGATATAAATAAATGAAAGCTGATAATTTTACTGGAATGAAATGCGGTAACAGCCATTCTCAGGTGGTTTTGCATCACTCCATAAATTAGCTGAGGTGCTGCTAGGTAGAGTAATCCTTGAACCACTTCTTCTAAATGGACTTGCAATTTAGAACATAGATGTAGGATGTGAAGGTGAAGTTCTCTATTTCAGTTTTAGTCAGGGATCTAATAAAAAAAAATTGAATAATATACAAGGCAATTCGATAGACCAAAGATTAGGTTAGAGGGATAACAATGTGAATTTAAGTTATGTTGTCTTATGAGGCAGTATAGGATTCATCTGAAAGGTACAACAATATTTGCTAGGGTGAATGAGCAATTGCCATAGAAGTTGTGTCTGTGATCAGTTCTGCTGAAACAAATTAGAGTGTAAACTTGAAATGAGGTTAAATAGTTTGGCTTTGTATGAATAAATGAGTTAAAAGTATACACATTAATAAAAAACTCAAAGAGAACTGCAGAGGAAGAATACAACTAAGAAAACAAGAAAGATCCTCATTCAAAACACAGATATATGGTCATTTGATAAAATAGTGTGCACATGATATTTTCTATCAACAATTTCATTAATTTCGCTTAAGGTAGAAAGGAAATGTTTACAAAAATCCTCTGAAAAGTGAAACGCTTGAAATATTTGAAGTGCCAGTAAGTGATTTCATATTTTCATTGTTTAATTATTTCCTATTACTTACTACCACATATAATTATTGAACGTTATTCACTCACACTGCCTGATTCAGCATTAATTTGGTTAGATTTGAATCATTCATATTTGTTGTACAGCTTGTGTGAACCAATCTTACAAGGCTAAATATAGAAACTAATTCAGTTTCTTTACTGTGCCATAATAAAGCTACACTTTACTGATTTTATCATTTGAAAGTGATGTGTCAAAATATGTGTAACAATATTATTAAATATTTCTAGTTTTACTGGAATGTTGAATACACCGTTCTATGTTGTAAAAGGATATAACAGCTCCCAAGTTTACAAATATCGAATCAAACCACTTCAGCTTCTCACGAGTGACTCAATGTATTTTCCATTAAATCAGGTTAACTTTGCAGAGGTGTGGTTTCCTCCAACCATGAACCACCCAAACTGAAGCATAAAGTCCAGAATGTCTGCTGCACACTCTAGGGGCTTTTCTTAGAGACACAAGTCTCATATCAGTGGAAGCTGATGACATATATAATTTTTGCTTTGTTTGAATAACTTCCTTTGTCGTCTCATAAAATGTCTAAAAAGATTGTTATTTATTGGTTAATTTCTGTTCAGCCATCAGACCTCCCTTCCTACCTCTTTCCTAGGAAAATATTTATAGATAACTTAACATTGCAATTGTTGAGAATGCGATTCACTTTTCATAATTAACTGGTCTTTATTGATAAACCACCATCAAAATGAATTTGTCCTCATCAAGCAAATAGTAACAACACTGAAAATATCTGCATTCTTCATTAATGAAAAGGCTCTTCATTACAGTTATTAAATATTGCAATTTTAGAATAAAATACAGATTGTTCAAAACAAGCCGTAAAGTAGAGAAAAGGAAACAGGAAACGACTCAGAAAAGGTAGGAAAGATGCTGGAACCTAAAATGAAAAATGCAGTAACAAAATGCATTGAAAAGAATAACAGCATTAAGCAAAGTCAACGTTGATTTCTTTGAGGATATGTCAAGTGAAATATTTAAGGAAGAACTAGAATTTATATTACATTTGGTTTTTCAGAAGGTGTTTGATAATGGCCATACAGAAGATTGATGAATAAAATTAGACCACAGGGAATTGGGGATAATATAGTTCAATAGTTCTTATTAATATCAAAGAAATGTATAAAATACACCTAGTGGTGTTGGCGTGTGGTCAAGTGGTTAAGGCATTCGTCTAGTGATTTGAAGGTCGCTAGTTCGAGCCTTGGCTGAGGCAGTGTATTGTGTCCTTGAGCAAGGCACTTAACCACACATTACTCTGCGACGACACCAATGCCAAGCTGTATGTGTCCTAATGCCCTTCCCTTGGACAACATCGGTGGCATGGAGAGGGGAGATTTGCAGCATGGGCAACTGCTAGTCTTCCATACAACCTTGCCCAGGCCTGCGCACTGGAAACCTTCCAAGGCACAAATCCATGGTCTCATGAGACTAACGGATGCCTATAAATACATACCAAAATTTTTTTTCTTTGGAGATATCCACGAAAACAGATGAGTGTCCCAAAGAATGAATGACAGTTAAAATGTTAGAACCCTGAAGCACACCCCCAACTCCCCCCTCCCACACACAAGCAGGAGCAAGGCATTAACCCTCCCCCACTCCCACCCACTTCCACAAAAAAGCATCAGCATCCTCTATTGACCAAGCCCGCAATATCAAGGCCCCTAATAAAGAGCATGATCTGCAGTACAACACAAACTGATCATTCACCCAAGAATTCGACATGCCACTGACATGATTTGAGAACTGGCTATTGGATAAAAAGCAAAGAGACAGCATGATTGGACTATTCTAGGCGGGCAGGTAGTGACTGATGGACTATTATATGGAATGGTGTTTGTCCCCAGCTTTCAGAATCAACTAGATTTGAGGGAATTGTTGAAAAGGTGAATAAGTGTACAAGTGGAACACAATATGGAAAAGTGGAGTATTTGTTAAAGTGCGAAATTTAAAAAGCTCCAAGTGAACTTGTACAGAAGTTGCTAAAGTCCAGCATCCTATCAAGAAGGTATATAGTATGCTTATCTTTGACTACATGAGCAATGAAGAATTATAGCAATCTCTATTAAGGCAGCATATGAGTCTAAAGTGCAGGAGGTACTTGCAGAGACCACAATGAACTTTCACTAGATAGACTCTATCCAGATGAATTTAACGTTCTTTACAGACTGGATCAAATTTTTCCTAACTGAGGTGTCCAGAACCAGGAGAAACAGTTTCACAATAAGGAGTAGCCAATTAGCTTTGAGATGATGAGACTTTTTTTTTCTCATTGACAACAGAATTACTTTAAATGCTCTACCCCAGAAGATTATGGAAGCTCAGTAACTTTGTTCATTTACAAAACAGGTCTTAGACTTCTGGACATTAAGCGAAGCAGATGATATTAGGATAGTACCGAAAATGGTGCTGACAAAGCAGATCAAACATAAAAGTAAATGGTAGAGCAGTGGCAAACTGCTGGTTCTCTTTCTCCTGTTATACCAGGAATTTTAAATAGTGTACAAACCAATCATACTCTAAAGCAAACCATTGGAAAATAGAAGATAAAGTATCATTCCAGTGAAATTTCATTATGAGTTCCCACTGAGAATGCTGGTAAATCTATGGAAGTTTGGTCTCCACCTGATCAGTGTTACTGAAATGTAATCAGGAAACATTCCACAATCAGTACATCTGCCTCGCATATGCTTGAGAATGTGCACTGGATAACACACACACAAAATACTGGAGAAATTCAGCAGGTCAGGCAGCATTGATAGAGAGGAATAAATAGTTGATGTTTCAGGTCGTAAAGGAAAGGAAGGGTTAAGAAGCCAGAATAAGAAGTTGGGGGGAAGGGGAAGGAGTACAAACTGGCAGATGATAGGTGAAGCCAGGTGAGGGGGAAGGTGGGTGAGTAGGGGAGGGGTATGAGGTGAGAAGCTGAGAAGTGATAGGTGGTAAAAATAACAGGCTGAAATAACAACTGTTTATTCCTCTCCCTAGATGCTGCCTAACCTTCTGAGTTCCTCCAGCATTTTGTGTGTATTACTCTGGATTGCCAGCAGCTGCAAAATCTCTTGTGTTAATGAATCCTGAGTTTATGTATAAATGTTCAAGCCAGAGTTCTATGTGGAACTCCTGACTTTTTAAACAGGTAGTCTCAGCCTAAAGCACCTGCAAAAATTAATTTAATGTGTGCCTACTACTATCTCTATTTTGTTACTCATCCTTGGCTGCATTTATCTCATTAAATCATTCAATCAGATTTTCAATGACATTTTGTAGCATTATAAGATGGCCTGTAAGCAGCACTTTTTATTTCTGTTATGGAGAAATAACACTGGTGCGCCTCAGGGGTGGGTGCTTAGCCCACTGCTCTACTCTCTATATATCCTTGACTGTGTGGCTAGGCATAGCTCAAACGCCATCGATAAATTTGCTAATGATACAATCATTGTTGGTAGACTCTCAGATGGTGATGAGAGGGCATACAAGAGTGAGATATACCAGCTAGTTAAGTGGTGTCGCAGCAACAACCTGGCACTCAACTTCAGTAAGATGAAAGAGCTGATTGTGGATTTCAGGAAGGGTAAGACAAAGGAACGCATACCAATCCTCATTGAGGGATCAGAAGTGGAGAGAGTGAACACTTTCAAGTCCTGGGTGTCAAGAACTCTGAGGATCTAACCTGATCCCAACATATCAAAGCAGTTACAAAGAAGGCAAGACAGCAGCTATATTTCATTAGGGGTCTGGAGAGGATTGGTATGTCAACAAATACACACAAAAACAAGGGGAGACATAGAATCAGGAGACGTAGAGTCAGTATGGATAGAACTGAGAAATTATAATGGTAGAAAGACCCTAATGGGAGTTATCTACAGGCCCCCAAACAGTAGTCTGGATGTAGGGTGTAAGTTGAATCAAGAGTTAAAATTGGCATGTCACAAAGGTAATGCTACAGTTGTTATGGGGGATTTCAAAATGCAGGTAGACTGGAAGAATCAGGTTGGTACTGGACCCCAAGAAAGGGAGTTCGTGGAGTGCCTCCGAGATGGATTCTTAGAACAGCTTGTATTGGAGCCTACCAGAGAGAAGGCAATTCTAGATTTAGTGTTGTGCAATTTGATCAGGGACTTTGAGGTAAAGGAGCCATTAGGAGGTAGTGACCATAATATGATAAGTTTTAATCTACAAATTGAGAGGAGAAGAGAAAATCGGAAGTGTCAGTATTACAGTTGAACAAATGGAACTGTGGACCTATGAGGGAGGAGCTGGCCAAAGTTCAATGGAACAATACCCTAGCAGGGATGACAGTGGAACAACAATGGCAGGTATTTCTGGGAATAATGCAGAAGATGCAGGATCAGTTCATTCCAAAGAGGAAGAAAGATCCTAAGGGGAGTAAGGGGAGGCCGTGGCTGACAAGGGAAGTAAAGGACCGTGTAAAGATACAAGAGAAGAAGTATAACATAGCAAAGATGAGTGGGAAGCCAGAGGATTGGAAAACTTTTAAATAGCAACAGAAGATAACTAAAAAGGTAATACGCGGAGAAAAAATAAGATAAGTAAACTAGCCAAGAATAAGATAAGTAAACTAGCCAAGAATATAAAAGAGGATAGTAAAAGCTTCTTTAGGTATGTGAAAAGGAAAAAAATAGTTAAGACCAAAATTGGTCCTTGAAGACAGAAAGGGGTGAATTTATTATGGGGAACAAAGGAATGGCAGATGAGTTGAACAGGTACTTTAGATCGGTCTTCACTAGGGAAGACACAATCTCCCAGATATAATAGTGGCAAAAGGACCTAGGATAATTGATGAACTGAAAGAAATTTATATTAGGCAGGAAATGGTGTTGGATAGAGTGTTGGGTCTGAAGGCTGGTAAGTCCCCGGGACCTGATGGTCTGCATCCCAGGGTACTTAAGGAGGTGGTTTTAGAAATCGTGGATCCATTGGTAATCATTTTCCAACATTCTATAGATTCAGGATCAGTTCCTGTGGATTGAAGGGTGGCTAATGTTGTCCCAATTTTCAAGAAAGGAGGGAGAGAGAAAACAGGGAATTATAGACCGGTTAGCTTGACGTCAGTGATGGGAAGGGTGCTGGAGTCAATTATAAAAGAACAAATTACGACACATTTGGATGGCAGCAGCAGGATAGGTCCGAGTCAGCATGGATTTACGAAGGGGAAATTGTGCTTGACTAAACTTCTGGAATTTTTTGAGGATGTAACTATGAAAATGGACAAGGGAGAGCCAGTGGATGTAGTGTACCTGGACTTTCAGAAAGCCTTTGATAAAGTCCCACATAGGAGATTAGTGGGCAAAATTAGGGCACATGGTATTGGGGGCAGAGTACTGACATGGATTGAAAATTGGCTGGCTGACAGGAAACAAAGAGTAGTGATTAACGGGTCCCTTTCAGAATGGCAGGCGGTGACCAGTGGGGTACCGCAGGGTTCAGTGCTGGGACTGCAGCTGTTTGCAATATACGTTAATGATTTAGATGAAGGGATTAAAAGTGATATTAGCAAATTTGCAGATGAGACAAAACTGGGTGGCAGTGTGAAATGTGAGGAGGATGTTATGAGAATGCAGGGTGATTTGAACAGGCGGGGTGAGTGGGCGGTTGCATGGCAAATGCAGTTTAATGTGGATTAAATGTGAGATTATCCACTTTGGTGGTAAGAACAGGTAGGCAGATTATTATCTAAATGGAGTCAAGTTAGGAAAAGGGGAAGTGCAACGAGATCTAGGTGTTCTTGTACATCAGTCACTGAAAGCAAGTATGTAGGTACAGTGGGCAGTGAAGAAAGCTAATGGCATGCTGACCTTCATAACAAGGGGAATTGAGTATAGGAGCAAAGAGGGCCTTCTGCAGCTGTACAGGGCCCTGGTGAGACCACACCTGGAGTATTGTGTGCAGTTTTGGTCTCCAAATTTGAGGAAGGACATTCTTGCTATTGAGGGAGTGCAGCGTAGGTTCACAAGATTAATTCCCGGGATGGCGGGACTGTCATATGTTGAAAGATTGGAGTGACTGGGCTTGTATACACTGGAATTTAGAAGGAAGAGAGGGGATCTGATTGAAACATATAAGATTATTAAGGGATTGGACACGCTGGAGGCAGGAAGCATGTTCCCGCTGATGGGTGAGTCCAGAACCAGAGGCCACAGTTGAAGAATAAGGGGTAGGCCATTTAGAACAGAGTTGAGGAAAAACTTTTTCACCCAGAGAGTGGTGAATATGTGGAATGCTCTGCCCCAGAAGGCAGTGGAGGCCAAGTCTCTGGATGCTTTCAAGAAAGAGATGGATAGAGCTCTTAAAGATAGCAGAATCAAGGGTTATGGGGATAAGGTAGGAACTGGATACTGATTGTGGATGATCAGCCATGAACACAGTGAATGGCGGTGCTGGCTCGAAGGGTAGAATGGCCTACTCCTGCACCTATTGTCTATTGTCTGAAAACATCCATAGATGTACCGTAACAAGCTGCATCACTGTCTGGTATGGAGAGGCTACTGCACAGGACCGTAAGAAGCTGCAGAGGATTGTAAATGTAGTCAGCTCCATCTTGGGTACTAGCCTACAAAACACCCAGGACATCTTTAGGGAGCGGTGTCTCAGAACGGCAGCGTCCATTATTAAGGACCTCTAGCACCCAGGGCATGCTCTTTTCTCACTGTTACCATCAGGTAGGAGGTACAGAAGCCTGAAGGCACACACTCCGCAATTCAGGAACAGTTTCTTTCCCTCTGCTATCTGATTCCAAAAAGGATATTGATCCCTTGGACACTACCTTTCTTTTTTAATATATATTATTTCTGTGTTTTGCATAATTTTTCATCTATTCAATATGTAGACTGTAATTGATTTACTTATTTATTCATTATTATTATTTTATTGTTTTTTTCTTCTATATTATATATTGCATTGAACTGCTGCTGCTCAGTTAACAAATTTCACGACGCATGCCGGTGATAAGAAACCTGATTCTGATTCTGAGAAAAGTAGAAAATTATTAAATTCATTCCCCATATTTTTATAAACTTTTTAAAACTCTACATGCCATACTTGATTAAATGTATGTATTTTAGATATCAATGGCTTCAACTACTGCTTGTCTAAACATTTTGCTGGAAGATAGACAATTAATTTTCTAACATTTTATATCATTCTCTGATGATACCCCTTTGCTTATAACCATACAGAGGTAAAATGTATTCTTTCGTCTAATTATGATGTAGCAGATTGGCACTGTACTCAGAGAATACATGTAACCCTCTGAAAACTTTGAATCTGAATTTAAATACAATTAAAAGAGAAAATTTGCATTGGCTCTATTATAATGAATTCCCTATCAATTTATGGAAGGGACTACAATGAAAGACAGTGGCAAAAAAAAAATGCTGCAAAAATTCAATGGGTTAGGCATCTATGGAGGCAAAGGGATACCCAGTCCAATTGTTAACCTCCCCAGATGCTGCCTGACTCACTGAGATCTTCTAGTAATTTGTTTATTGTTGCAGATTACAACATCCAAAGTCTTGACTGTCTCCAGAAAACAGTGGCTGTTGATAAATAAATACCTAGAAAGATATGAAATTTACAGATAATTGCTGTCGATGAAAGATTATACTCACCAAATTCAACATTGTTTGAAATGCAGTTGGAAAATTCCTGCCAGTCAGCTATGCAGATATCATTGGAGAACAAAGATTTGCTTCCAGAATACTTTTGTATGTACCTTATGGATGATGGGCTGTTGATCATGAAAATCAGCATGAAATTTCCCTGTCACGCACCTTTTTTTTGAAATCACCTATATTTGTTATTTTAATTCGTAATTCAAGTCAATTAAAAAGTTGCTCACAATGTAAGCTGAAAAGTTTTCTACCTTGTCCAGCCATGCTTAGGCAGGGCAAATGCTGCATAGCAGGCCAGGTTTTAGAAAAGCTATAAATTTCGGTGAAGGATTTTGATATTTGAGACTGATGTTTCCTAGGATAATTGATGTGAAGATAAGGGATGCATTTTTGTTGGTCTACAAATCAAACAGGTCATCAATGAGAGGCAATTCAAAGAACTTCTAGTGGGATTGGAGAAAATCACATGGAAGGCATTCAAGTATGTTGTTGAAAATTTCCTTGGCAACTAAAGAGCATCAATTTACGTGCAGCTGGTTGACAACATGCTTCAAGCATACTAATCCATGACGTGCATCATGTATTCCCATTTGGACTTCTTTCCTGCAAATCTTGGCACTGTCAGTGATGAGCATAGTGAAAGGTTTCTCAAGGACATTGTAGTCATAGAGAAACGGCATCAGGGCAAATGGTGGCTGATTATTGTAGGACACTTAAGTGAAAAGTCTCAGACACCAACCAAGTACCAGTGAAAAATTTTTATCTGAGGTGAACCATTGCTCAGCATCAGCATCATTATACAACTAAATGCATTATATTCGATAAAAACTAATTTCTTGTTTCCTCAAATTCCAACACGATACAAGTAGTCTGAAATTATATTTGTGTTCAGCTTCAAGCACCCTATCAGTAACAAAAAAAAATTCTAAGGAAGCAATATTTTCAGAAAATTTGTTGTCCAGTGTATTTGGCACTTCCACTTTATTGCACGCTTGTACAGAATACCCCACTCTCATACAACTAGAAAGAAACGACTAACCTGCATATTATTTGCATGGATGCCTCTCAGACATAAGAACTTTTGAAGCATAAGAAGTTATGCCTCTAGCTTCCCTCTGA
Organism: Mobula hypostoma; assembly: GCF_963921235.1. Lineage (NCBI taxonomy): Eukaryota > Metazoa > Chordata > Chondrichthyes > Myliobatiformes > Myliobatidae > Mobula > Mobula hypostoma. The sequence continues at coordinate 194,241,149 of NC_086098.1, forward strand.
TACTTATTTGGCATTCTCCAAAGAGCCCAATCAGCCTCCCATTGCTTCCTCCTTCAGTAGCAACCCCAACAGACCCATCTTAATTTCTCATCAAATTTCTTAGACAGCACATCCACTTGGAATTGACCTTGCTTATCTTCTTTAACAGCAACTCACTCCTGTACCATTATGACACTCACAATTCTGCTCGAATATTAGCTTTCACCACCACTGTCCACATCTCTCCCAAATGTCCACTTAAGTGAATTATTCCATTATCTAGTTGAGGTGCAATGATACTTTCCACTAAATGAATCTTTCCCTCCTGATTATACTACACCTTCCACAATGTATTCAATGTGGCTCTCATTACCAAATTGTACCTTGGTGTACCTTTCTATTACTTGAACCTCTTGCCTCTCATTTCAAATGTGCAATCTCTGTCATTCAGCAGTTGAGGGAAGAGAACCATAGGAGGGGTATGTAGGTGGGTGGAGGAGAAGACAGAGTGACGGAGGTTGATGAGGTATAGGGGCAATCAGGAAGTGAATGGGAGGGAGGGTGGAATCTGTCTACCAGGAGTGACCTGACTAATCAGCAGGACCACTCCACAGAACTAAGATATCTTCACGGCTTCCCAGACTCTACTTTTATCTCAAGTTATTGGGTATCCTTCTACTAGATTAACTATTTTCACATCCAACCCTTTCCTCCCACAAAACATAATTACCAAAACATGTTCGCCTTCACCACTTGATTTTGCCAGTTCAGATGGCTTCCTTCCTTCCATAATGTCAATCACAATTATTGTATTTTCTAATCACATATACAGTGTCGGCACAACATTGTGGGCTGAAGGGCCTGTACTGTGCTGTACTATTCTATGTTCTATGTTCTACGTGTCTATAAATAGTATTCACTCCCCCTGCAAGTTTTCATGTTTTGTTGTTTTACAACACTGAATCATAATGGACTTATTTTGGCTTTTTTGACACTGATCAATAGAAAGAGACTTTTTTGAGGAAGTGAGAACAGATTTTTACAAAATGTCTGTGAAGATTCTCAGACATCCAGGTCATTGTACATCAAGGAGAAGTATATTAAGACAACTGGACTTGCTGTGTTGTCTAGAAGACGTTTCACCACTCATCCAAGAAGCTTTTTCGGTTCTAATCAATGGTGGTTAGTTTTCTGGCTTATAAACTCTATATGAGGGTCATTAACAGTCGTAGAGGTAATGAGAGGATCATTAGTTTTATCTTTGCATGAATGGAGGTGTGAACTATTGTGAACGACACCACCTACTTACAATGTAGTCCTAACATCTCTACCCCAGTGCCTCAATAATAGCTCACACCTCCATTCAAGCAAAGATAAGACTAATGACCCTCTCATTACCTCTAGGACTCTTAATGACTCTCATTTAACTCACAGAGTTTATAAACTGAAAAACGACCTACCATGGATTAGAACTGAATATGCCTCTCGAATGAGTGGCAAAATTTAGTTGTCCTGTTGCAAGTCCAGTTGCCTTGATTTACTACTGCTTGATAGATCTCTACAAAGTGCTCTAAATTAATTACAAATAAAGTGTAAGCCTCCTACTCACTCAGCTCGTGTTCGTCTAGGGGAAGTGCCCTCAGCCCCACTAACCTGGGTAATCAAATTTGTGTGGATGCTGTGTAATGTATACCAGTACAAACCCACAATGCAAAAATCAGACAATACACAATAAGTGATTAAATGATTACACTTTATAAATCTCACCGTGACTATGTGGTTAGTGGGGAAACAAAATATAAAAGAAAAAAGGCGCCACACTTATCAAAGTTATACAGTTCATGCACAATCGTTGGAGCTCAAGGAACAGGGTCTTCTCTTCACCATTCGATCTCCTCCGAACTCCTCGACCCTCGGACTGGGACCAACCACGGTGGTCTACCAGAGTGCAGACCTATCTGCACGTCCTTCCTCTATGCCTCTCCTCGCTGAAATTCTCGCGCACTCACTCAGGTTCCCACACATACAGATAGAATAACATGACTTTCATTGGTTAGTTCCCTGTTATCTATAGTTATAACCCAAACATTTCAGCTACAAAGAGCCGTTACCTCATCAGTTAACATTACAGAGAAGCCATTTCATTATAACACTACAGAGAAGCCATTTTATTATTAGCAATTAACAGCTAACATTACAATTAATATTACTGAGAACCCTACATTCTACCCCCACCAAATTTAGTCATGCCCTCATGACGTTCAGATAATTTGCCAACCCTTCCTGCAAAACACAGAGCCCAATCCATGTGCAGAAAGCAGTAACATAGCTCCCTAAAACAGTAGAGATCACATCCTGTTCTCCAGGTGCTACATGGACCAACCTATCCGGGGGTTCCTAATCCGCGGAGACCTCCGTACCTCCTCTTCTAACTCTTCCGGCTCAGACACTACAGGAGACACTTTGGGCCTACTTGGCGAAACCTCCTGTGATCTGTCGCTCAAATCCCTCTGCAACTCGGAGCCCCCTGTCTCGAGTTCAGGCCCCACTTCCTCTCCTCCAGAGTCCTGCTGTACTCCCTGTTGCCTTCCAATAGCCCCCCTCACCTCACCTGATGCAGTTTGAGAAGGGCCTGGAGTCTCTTCCTCTGTCACAGGGAAGTTAGCGAACGACAGCATGTACCACTCATCCGAATCATCATCTTCCGAATTAGTATCCCTTTCAGGGGCTGGGCCCGGCCCAGGCTCTTTCGTGGTGGGCTTTTCCATAGCTCTGTGCTTCCACAGAGTCCTCGTACTAGGTGTAGACTCCAAGTCGGGCTCTGGGTCTACCTGCACCTCTTGTCCCAGGGGCAACAGGTGGTTCCGATTGAGAATCCTGCGAGGCCCCTTCCCCTCCTTGGGCCTCACCCGGAAAACCGGTAGGGTTGGCTTCTGACTCTCCACCACATAGGGTGTGGCTGCCCAGCGTTCAGCCAGCTTGTGCTTTCCGGGTAATCCCAAATTCCTTATGAGGACTCAGTCTCCCGGCAGGGGTTGGGAGAACTTCACCTTCTGGTCATACCTCCTCTTATTTCCCGATTCTGCTTGGCAGCCGCCACCCCAATCAACCCGTAAGCCCTTTTCAGCTCTCTCCTCATATCAGACACATACATCAGATAATTCTTCAGCAGTATGCCACCCGCGTCAGTCCCAAAACAGAGGTCAATGGGCAACCTCGCCTCATGCCCAAACATCAGATAATAGGGCGAGTATCCAGTAGCTTCATTGCATGTACAGTTGTAACAATGAACCAGATGCCCAACATGTTGAGTCCATCTGCTCTTTTTGCTGATCTCCAGAGTCCCGAGCATGTCTAGCAAGGTCCGATTAAACCTCTCAGGCTGGGGATTGCCCTGCGGGTAATAGGGCGTGGTCCTCGATTTCTTGACTCCCAGCATGCCCAGTAACTCATAGATGAGCTTACTCTAAAAGTCCCATCCCTGGTCACTATGTATCCGCTGGGGAAGGCCATAATGCACAAAATACTTCTCCCATAACACTTTTGCCACCGTGGTCACCCTCTGGTCCTCGGTAGGAACAGCTTGAGTATATCTAGTGTACTGGTCCGTGATGACGAAGACATTTGCTGTGCTGCTGGCATCGGGTTCTATGGACAGAAAATCCATACACACCACGTCCAAGGGCCCTGCACTCTGCAAGTGTGACAGAGGAGTGGCCTGCACAGCCAGTGCCTTTTGGTGTATGCAGCAAATGCACGACTTGCAGTACTCTTCAACCTCCAACTTCATTCTGGGCTAGTAAAACCGGCCTTTGAGCAATCCATAGGTCTTTTCCACCCCCAAATGTCCAGAATCATCGTGCAGTGACCGCAACATAATCTTCCGGTACTTCTCAGGTAGGACCAACTGCCAACGCCAAGGTCGGTCCAGGAGTGATGTTACTCGGTATAAAATTTGGTTCTTCAACTTCAACCGAGGCCATTCCCTCAGTAATGGAGGCACCGAAACGTGTTTTGTCTTCTCCGCCCGCGCCATATCCCCCTTTTCCACCACGTACCAAACAGTGCCAATGCCTGGGTCATCTCGCTGAGCAGCTGCCACTTCCCAGGACTTAATTCCGGCAGCTGCTTGGTCTTCAGAGCAGTCAGGTCACAGTTAACTAGGGGTAGAGCATCATCAGAAACCCCCAAACGGGTCCACTGCGCGATCTGGCCTCTCCTTTTCCTCGGCCTTCACAGTGATAGCAAACTGACACATGGCCTTCACCCCAGGGGCAGGAACACTCCACTCCTTGTCCCTCTCCAGTTCCTCATGCATCCGTCGGGACAAAATGTCCGCATTGATATTCCGGCTCCCCGGCCAGTATTTCAGGCTGAAGTCATATACTGACAATGCCGCCAACCACCGACGGCCTGTAGCATCCAGTTTCGCCGAGGTCAGGATGTAATAAGTGAGTGGGTTGTTGTCCGTCCTCACCTCAAACTTGGCCCCATAGTGGTAGTCACTCAGCTGTTCCACCACTGCCCATTTCAACACCAGGAACTCCAACTTGTGGGTGGGATAGTTTCTCCTGTAGGGTGACAAACTCCAGCTGATAAATGCTATAGGCCTCAACCCAGTGCCCTGATCCTGATATAGGACAGCCCCCAATCCCTCTCAGCTGGCATGGCTATGTAGTACATAGGGCAATCGGGGGTCCGCAAAACAGCACTGGTGCCTGGGTCAGCAAATCTTTCAGCGATTTAAAAGCCTCCTCACATTTTGCATCCCACCTCTGCCAGGTTGAGATATTCCCCAACCTCCCATCCTCTTTTTCCTGTCTCTTTCTTCCCTAAGGGATGGTAACCACGCAGAAGCTGGCTCAAGGAGTGACTCACTTTAGCATAGCCCTTTACAGATCTCCAATAATAACCACAGAACCCCAAGAACGAGCACAGAGCGCTCACAGTCTGGGACTTCGGCCACGTGGTCACCGCTTCTATCTTAGCCGGGTCTACAGCTACTCCATTCCACGAGATTATGTGCCTAACATAGCTAATCGACGTCTTGCAGAACTGACACTTGTCCAAGGAAAGTTTTAACCCTTCATCCTTCAGTCAGCTTAGCACCTTCAGTAGCCTCGCTTCGTGTTCTTCCAAGGTGGATCCAAATACTGTCAAGTCATCCAAATACACCAACACCTCAAGCAAATTTATATCCCCCACTGTCTTCTCCATGACTCTCTGGAAAGTGGCAGGGGCTCCTGATATGCCCTGGGACATCCTTTCAAATTTATATCCCCCACTGTCTTCTCCATGACTCTCTGGAAAGTGGCAGGGGCTCCTGATATGCCCTGGGACATCCTTTCAAACTGGAGAAATCCCAGAGGGCATATAAATGCCGTCTTCTCCTTATCAGCTTCACTCATCGGGATCTGGTTATATCCACTCCTCAAGTCCAGCACACTAAACCACTTCACCCCACTCAGACGGGCCAGCGCATCTTCAACCCTCGGAACTGTATACTGGTCAGGAACAGTGCCCCTATTCAGGGTCCTATAGTCCACACACATGCGCACCTTCCCGTTTTTCTTCCGGGCCACTACTATCGGGATGCATCTTCTTCACCAGCCTCCGTTTCCACCCCGGCAGCATGGGTGAGTCCCCAAAGTTAAAGGCCTCTGCGGTTAACTTTTCCCTGTTTTCCAACAGTTTCTCCCCAGCGGGCCACACAGGGCGCCAGACATTACTGTCACCGGGAACAAAAGCGCCGGGGTATCCCTCTCATAAAGATGATCTTTCTCTTCGTAGTGTTCCTGACAATCACAACCAACCTGCGCGCCTGTACCACTTTGGGCCTCTGCAATTGGGGTCTCACCAGCACCCCAGCCGGAAATCGCAACTCCCCCTCGAGGTCTTCCGGGGCGTCCACTAAAAGGGTCTCGTCATCAGGCACTCTGGGAAATCTGGGGCGTCCCCCTCACTCTCACTACTTCTCCGGGCCGTACTACCCTAGGCTTCGACTAAGCACACCACACAATTCCTTTTTAAATTCAGAATCCAGCCCAGTGCGGCCCCACACTTCCTCAAAAGCAGCTCGAAACACTATGTGCACTGACAGGGTCTCCAAAAAGCCCTCACCCGCCTTCTCCTTGCAGGCCCCCATGAGCCTCTGTACTATAGGGGCATTGGTCCCCACCAGAATTGAAACACCGCCCGTCTCAACAGGGTCCGGGCAAACCAGCATCAAGGCCTCATAAGCCTCAAACACTCCCACATCGGCCTCCGAGAACTCCAGTTTCACTGACAAATAGCCATCATACGGGTAATCACCAGCACTGATACCCCAAATCTCCAGTGCACTGAAGGGTGTCAAGGGTAAATGCTTCAAATACTGATTGTAGAATGACTGGTACAGCAACGTGACCTGTGACCCAGTGTCAAGTATGGCTTTTGCATATATAATCCCTCTACCCGTAACGACACACTGGATCGAGGTCCTACCAATCCTTCCAGGATAGGGTCTTTTCCTTTCGGGGGTCCCGTGGCACATTGCTGGGAACGTGTTTTCCCAGAGACACCAGGTCGTTCTCTCACTGGGTCTCCTCTAGGTTTCCCAACCCCTCCTCCGGCTGGGATACCCTTGGGCTCACTCTCCGAGGGGCTACCTGCCATTCACATTCCTGCCTGAAGTGCCCCTCTTCCCCACAGTTGTAACATATGCCTCGTCTCACGGGACCCCGGCCCCCCATGGGCTACTGTGCAGTCTGTCCCTCTCTGCTCGTCCTATTCTGCGGAGGGACTGCACCTGCTGTGACCCCCGTGACCTCTCCGTTCTCAGCTCTGTCACCACCTCCTTTACTAGTTCCCGGGTGGAGCTGGCCCCGGTCACTTCCCCACAAGGGGCTACTACTGAGGACTGCACCGTGCCAATGGAGTCCTCCTCCGACTCTGCTGCATCCTCCTCCTCCTTCCTCACCTCTCTGAGCAGCAGAACAAATGATGGGGGGAGGACACATTCTACGGGACTGCCGGAGACTCCAAGCAATCATGTCATGCCACTGGGTGCCTCTGGTTACCTGGTCCATCCTTATCTGATCTACATTAGCCGTCAGAATGACCCCCCCCCCCGCCGCCTCAAACAATTTGGCCGTCTCTCTAGCCGAAAAGATAGGTGGAAGGCTTCTCCCCCTTTCTCCTGATGCAGGTTTTGAAGTCCCCCTAAGAGCTCCAGCGTGCTCCCCATCAGACCAAAAGTCTCCTCCAAGGCGTCTAGATACTCAGCAATGGAAGCAGAGGGCTGGTTAACTTTCACGCCTCTTACTACTTCAGCTGCCAAACCCCTCAAACTTTCAGCCAATCTCTGTCACTTTTCTTCCTCAGAACACTGCCACTCACCTAATAACTGAGAGACTTGCTCCACCCATGTCTCATAATCATCTTCACCTTCGGGGGTGGGTGTTTTCCCAGAGAAAATTCTTAGCTTCTGACGTGGACCCACTGCCTTGTTCACCAGGGAGGTAATGGCTGACGCCAGCTCAGAGCCCTCACCCTTCTGTGGGGGACGGGGACTAATTAAACTCTCCAAATCCGACCACTCCTTCCCCTTATCCTGCAGAAACAATAGGACCCGATCTCTAAAATCTCTGCCCCCAGCTGCAGGCAACTCCTCTGCCATCCCATCAGACCATTCCTCCGTGACAAAGTGAATGCCCCATGGCCCCACCTCACTGGGGTCACAGATAGACGCTGGCAGTCCCACCGCCATGATGTCAGAACTAGTCCGAACTAACACAAAGCCTGAGTCTGCCATTTTACCAAACTTTCTAGCTACGATTTCGACCTTACCAACAGCTTTAACCATGCTCAAACATCGAATTTACACTTCCTCCGGGGTACGTATATCCACCCCACTTAATACGCACACATGATTAACCGGTAATTCCTCAGACTCACACCAGCGTGCAGTCTTAGCCGGGTCCATCTCTGCACTAATTTAAATAGGGTGATCACACAGCATCCAATAGGATTAAATCTTGGACGAGCCCCCAAATGTAAGCCTCCGACTCGGTCAACTCGTGTTCGTCCAGGGGAAGCGCCCTCAGCCCCACCAACCTGGGTAATCAAATTTGTGTGGATGCTGTGTAATGTACCCCAGTACAAACCCACAATGCAAAAATCAGACAATACACAATAAGCAATTAAATGATTACACTTTATAAACCTTATTGTGACTACGTGGTTAGTTGGGAAACAAAATATAAAAGAAAAAGGCGCCACACTTATCAAAGTTATACAGTTCGTGCACAATCGCTGGAGCTCAAGGAACAGGGTCTTCTCTCCACCATTCGATCTCCTCCGAACTCCTCGACCCTCGGACAGGGAACAACCACAGGGGTCTACTAGAGTGCTTCCCGCACGTCCTTCCTCTTTGCCTCTCCTCGCTGAAATTCCCGCGCACTCACGTACAGATAGAATAACGTGACTTCCATTGGTTAGTTCCCCGTTATCTATAGTTATAACCCAAACATTTCAGCTACGAAGAAACATTACCTCATTAGTTAACATTACAGAGAAGCCATTTCATTATAACACCACAGAGAAGCCATTTCATTATAACACTACAGAGAAGCCATTTTATTATTAGCAGTTAACAGTTAACATCACAATTAATATTACTGAGAACCTTACGTAAGTATTCACCCCCTTTAATACAGACATCCCACCCTGCAAAATCTCATTTCAGGGAGGTCTCAACTGGAAGTCTCAACCTCATAGCAGTCTGTGTCAATGAATTTGTTAATTTTGCAACACATTAGATTCACAAGTGTTTTGTGAGACAGCTGACTTCTGAATTGTGTCTTAATGCGCTATGTTCACAGTAGCTGCTGTCTTGGTTGATGAGCAGGCATAGTTTTATGCTATTTCTGAATCAGGAAACATTTTTCTGAATAGCTTGCCTGTGTACTTACATACCTAGAATGGCAGGTTATGCTCAACGATGAAAGATGTAAAGTACACCTCGGCTCTAGTGACCTTTTCTGTCAGACTTTGGTTTTCTGCTGAAAAGAACGGTGAAATACTTGAGCAGCCGTCCCTGCGCTTAGTCTCCCTAATATGTTGTGGTCCCTAAAAGAAATAAAAGCATAAGGTATATCCTTATTACAGGTGTGTGCCGCTTAATGTCCATTTGGACAATGTCCGATCGCGTAGACGCCCGTAGTCTCTCTCTCTCTCTCACACACACACACACACACACACACACACACACACACACACACCCACCCTGCAACAGTCGGGAACAGAACTTACTTTTTTACATCGAAATGGGGGATTATAAATGAGTGATTTATAAGTTCTGTAGCTTCAAGTTCAAGTTTATTGTCATCTGGCTGATTGTCCACAAAAGAAACAACCACTGTCCGGACCATGGTGTAGCCACAATACAATACATATATCACACACACCACATAAAACAATATATTACCATATTATTTAATAAAGTGTAATTCAAAATGCATATAAAGTGCGCAGCACAGGTAAACAGTTCGCTGTCCTAATGACGAGAACTCGGTGGGGACCGAGTATTTATTAAAATCGGTTTTTCTTCTGAAAACGGCTGCGTTTAAACCCAGCCCATCGCGGGCTTTGATGTACCTGTAAGTGGAGGTGTTTCAGGAGAAAAACCCCGAAGAATTTGCTTGCTGCGAGCGCGTTTTTAAAGATGTCTTAGCAGAAGATTTTGGAATTTCGCTCCAACTTAAACCCCGCTCGAATCCCCTTTAAGATGCCAACGTGCCCCGCCCGTATAGGACAGCCTCGCGTAGTCAGGTTGTCACCGCCAGCCTTGGGAATTTCTTCGCCAGGCTTTTGTACTTCATCACTGACAGTTGTCCGGATGATTTCAGCAGCATTACATATGATAGCAACTGAATTGATGGAATATGGAAGAGAGAGAGAGGTCGACTGTAAAGCCCGCCTACAGAGAAAAACATAGAAACATAGAAACATAGAAAATAGGTGCAGGAGTAGGCCATTCGGCCCTTCGAGCCTGCACCGCCATTCAGTATGATCATGGCTGATCATCCAACTGAGAACCCTGTACCAGCCTTCCCTCCATTCCCCCTGATCCCTTCAGCCAGAAGGGCCATATCTAACTCCCTCTTAAATATAGCCAATGAACTGGCCTCAACTGTTTCCTGTGGCAGAGAATTCCACCGATTCACCACTCTCTGTGTGAAGAAGTTTTTCCTCGTCTTGGTCCTAAAAGGCTTCCCCTTTATCCTCAAACTGTGACTCCTCGTTCTGGACTTCCCCAACATCGGGAACAATCTTCCTGCATCGAGCCTGTCCAATCCCTTTAGGATTTTATAAGTTTCAATAAGATGCCCCCTCAATCTTCTAAATTCCAGAGAGTATAAGCCTAGTCGATCCAGTCTTTCATCATATGAAAGTCCTGCCATCCCAGGAATCAATCTGGTGAACCTCCTTTGTACTCCTTCTATGGCAAGAATGTCTTTCCTCAGATTAGGGGACCAAAACTGCACACAATACTTCAGGTGTGGTCTCACCAAGGCCTTGTACAACTGCAGTAGTACCTCCCTGCTCCTGTACTCGAATCCTCTTGCTATGAATGCCAGCATACCATTCGCCTTTTTCACCGCCTGCTGTACCTGCATGCCCACCTTCAATGACTGGTGTATAATGACACCCAGGTCTTGTTGCACCTCCCCTTTTCCTAATCGGCCACCATTCAGATAATAATCTGTTTTCCTGTTTTTGCCACCAAAGTGGATAACCTCACATTTATCCCATTAAATTGCATCTGCCTCGAATTTGCCCACTCACCTAATCTATCCATGTTAACCTGCATCCTCTTAGCATCATCCTCACAGTTAACACTGCCATCCGCAAACTGGGGTCCCAGCACTGAGCCTTGCGGTACCCCACTAGTCACTGCCTGCCGTTCTGAAAAGGTCCCGTTTATTCCCACTCTTTGCTTCCTGTCTGCCAACCAATTCTCTATCCACATCAATACCTTACCCCCAAAACCATGTGCTTTAAGTTTGCACACTAATTTCCTGTGTGGGACCTTGTCAAAAACCTTTTGAAAATCCAAATATACCACATCTACTGGTTTTACCCACCACCGATGTTAGGCTAACCGGTCTATAATTCCTCAGTTGCTCTCTCCCTCCTCTTTCAAAGAGCAGGGTTACATTAGCCACCCTCCAATCCTCAGGAACTAGTCCAGAATCTAAAGAGTTTTGAAAAATTATCACTAATGCATCCACTATTTCTTGGGCTACTTCCTTAAGCACTCTGGGATGCAGACCATCTGGCCCTGGGGATTTAACTGCCTTTAATCCCTTCAATTTACCTAACACCACTTCCCTACTAACATGTATTTCCCTCAGTTCCTCCATCTCCCTGGACCCTCTGTCCCCTACTATTTCCGGAAGATTATTTATGTCCTCCTTAGTGAAGACAGAACCAAAGTAATTATTCAATTGGTCTGCCATGTCTTTGTTCCCCATAATCAAATCACCTGCTTCTGTCTGTAGGGGACATACATTTGTCTTAACCAACCTTATCTTTTCACATATCTATAAAAGCTTTTACAGTTAGTTTTTATGTTCCCTGCCAGTTTTCTCTCATAATCTTTTTTCCCTTTCCTAATTAAGCCCTTTGTCCTCCTCTGCTGGACTCTGAATTTCTCCCAGTCCTCAAGTGAGCCGCTTTTTCTGGCTAATTTGTATGCTTCTTCTTTGGAATTGATACCATCCTTAATTTCCCTTGTCAGCCACGGGTGCACTACCTTCCCTGATTTGTTCTTTTGCCAAATTGGGATGAACAATTGTTGTAGTTCATCCATGCGATCTTTAAATGCTTGCCATTGCATATCCACCGTCAACCCTTTAAATGTCATTTGCCAGTCTATCTTAGCTAATTCACATCTCATACCTTCAAAATTACCCTTCTTTAAGTTCAGAACCTTTGTTTCTGAATTAACTATGTCACTCTCCATCTTAATGAAGAATTCCACCATATTATGGTCACTCTTACCCAAGGGGCCTCTCACGACAAGATTGCTAATTAACCCTTCCTCATTGCTCAAAACCCAGTCCAGAATAGCCTGCTCTCTAGTTGGTTCCTCGACATGTTGGTTCAAAAAACCATCCCGCATACATTCCAAGAAATCCTCTTCCTCAGCACCTTTACCAATTTGGTTCACCCAGTCTACATGTAGATTGAAGTCACCCATTATAACTGCTGTTCCTTTATTGCACACATTTCTAATTTCCTGTTTAATACCATCTCCGACCTCACTACTACTGTTAGGTGGCCTGTACACAACTCCCACCAGCGTCTTCTGCCCCTTGGTGTTACGCAGCTCTACCCATATCGATTCCACATCTTCCCGGCTTATGTCTTTCCTTTCTGTTGCGTTAATCTCTTCTTTAACCAGCAATGCCACCCCACCTCCCCTTCCTTCATGTCTATCCCTCCTGAATATTGAATATCCCTGAACGTTGAGCTCCCATCCCTGGGCACCCTGGAGCCATATCTCTGTGATCCCAGCTATATCATAATCATTAATAACAATCTGCACTTTCAATTCATCCACCTTATTACGAATGCTCCTTGCATTGACACATAAAGCCTTCAGGCGCTCTTTTACAACTCTCTTAGCCCTTATACAATTATGTTGAAAAGTGGCCTTTTTAATGCTTGCCCTGGATTTGTCGGCCTGCCACTTTTACTTTTCTCCTTTGTACTTTTTGCTTCTACCCTCACTTTACACCCCTCTGTCTCTCTGCACTGGTTCCCATCCCTCTGTTGTGAACTAACCTCCTCACGCCTAGCCTCTTTAATTTGATTCCCACCCCCCAACCATTCTAGTTTAAAGTCACCTCAGTAGCCCCTGCTAATCTCCCTGCCAGGATATTGGTCCCCCTAGGATTCAAGTGTAACCCGTCCTTTTTGTACAGGTCACGCCTGCGCCAAAAGAGGTCCCAATGATCCAAAAACTTGAATCCCTGCCCCCTGCTCCAATCCCTCAGCCACGCATTTATCCTCCATCTCATCGCATTCCTACTCTCACTGTCGCGTGGCACAGGCAGTAATCCCGAGATTACTACCTTTGTGGTCCTTTTTCTCAACTCCCTTCCTCGCTCCCTTTATTCTCCTTTCAGGACCTCATCCCTTTTCCTACCTATGTCATTGGTACCTATATGTACCACGACCTCTGGCTCCTCACCCTCCCACCTCAGGATATCTTGGACACGATCAGAAATATCCCGGACCCTGGCACCAGGGAGGCAAACTACCATCCGGGTCTCTGGACTGCGTCCACAGAATCGCCTATCTGACCCCCTTACTATCAAGTCCCCTATTACTACTGCCCTCCTCTTCCTTTCCCTACCCTTCTGAGCTACAGGGCCGGACTCTGTGCCGGAGGCACGGCCACTGTCATTTCCCCCAGGTAAGCTGTCCCCACCAACAGTACTCAAACAGGAGTACTTATTGTCAAGGGGCACAGCCACAGAGGTACTCTCTAGTACCTGACCTTTCCTTTTCCCCTTCCTAACCGTGACCCACTTGTCTGCCTCCCGTGGCCCCGGTGTGACCACCTGCCTGTAACTCCTCTCTATCAACTCCTCACTTTCCCTGACCAGACGAAGGTCATCGAGTTGCAGCTCCAGTTCCCTAACGCGGTCCCTTAGGAGCAGAGGTGGACGTCCGGGAGGCTTGGAGATTCCACGCCCTCCCACTTCCGGCACTGAGAACAACAAGCTGCCCTCACACTCATACTGCCCCTCTCCTCAAATAACAACAAAAAATGAATACCAAACGCTCTTCGTCTCGTCCGTTTCCACCTAAGCCCGCTGTGCCTAAGCCCTTAAGCCTTCACTCTGTTCCCGGCTCACTCCGTCACCCGCAAACTTCGCTGCCCGCTGTATAAGGCTCTGTTCCTTTTAAATCTTCTGCACTTCACTGCCCGACATCACACGCCTGCGCAGTCCCGCCTCTCTGAACGCTGATGGAAAAAAACCCGAAAAATTCAAAAATGGCTTCCTCCGCACTCCCACTCCGATTCTCAGACTTCCTTCTCCGAAAACTGATAGGTCTGCTGAGCACAAAGAGAGATCAAGCAGGATTCATTCATTTTCTTTCTTTCTTCTTTTCCCTCTCCCTCTCCAAAAAATCAATTTCCAGGACGTTGTATATAATTTGCGGGCATCAGGGAGCCGCAATCGACAAGCGGGAGACTCCCGGAACTCCTGGGAGAGGTGGGATATCTGTTAATATGACACACCAAATCATTACTGGTGCAGCCAATTGGATTTAGAAGTCCCAAAATTGGTTAAATAGAGATCTGTTTTTGGAGATCTCTGTCAGTCAAGGTGTTCCAACTGATTGACTTAAAAATAGACCTGTATCTGGAAGGTCCAACTGTTGGTGAGTCAGTATCTTGGCAAAAACTACACCATGAAGACAAAAGAACACTCCAAGCAATTTTGCAAAAATGTAATTGAAAAGCACAAATCAGGAAATGCACACAAGAAAATTTCCAAGTCACTGAATATCCTTTGGAGTACAGTTAAATCAATCATCAAGAAATGGCACAGCTGTAAATCTGCCTAGAGCAGGCTGTCCTCAAAAGCTGAGTGACCTTGCAAGAAGGGGATTAGTGAGGGAGAACACCAAGAGACCTATGACAACTCTGGAGGAGTTACAAGCTTCTGTGGCTGAGATGGGAGAGACTGTGCAAACAATAACTGTTGCCTGGGTGCATCACCAGCTGCAGCCTTATGGGGTAATGGTAAAGAGAAAGCCATGTGTTAAAAAAAAAACTCACATAAAATCCCGGACAAGAGAAAATCTACAGATGTTGGAAATCTAAGCAACACACACAACCTGCTGGAGAAACTCGGCAGGCCAGGCAGCATCTATGGAAAATAGTATAGTGTCACCAGGTGCGGATATGGCCCAAGTGCGGAATGAGAGACACTGAAGCAGGTCGATAGATCACAGACTTTAATGCAAACAGTGTTAAAGGGAAAGAAAACAATAAACGCTAGGCCAAACAGGGATGTTAACTAAAACACTCAGATGGAAAACAAAGCCTACACTGCAGCTGAAAAGAACAACGAAGTATAAAATGAATACCGCTAGCCTTCAGAGTCAGTTGACTCGACAGTCCAACTTCTCAGGCGAGGCGGAAGGCAGATAACGAGGTATAGCTATGTCCAAGTCTTGACAAATACTACAACGGGATGAATGGAGTTAAATTCTACCACAATGAAATGATACTTAGCTGATATGTGCATATTCACGAGTGCAATTGCTGAACCTGCTGTGCTGCCAAATCTGTGGTTGTGACAGAGCCCCCCTGTCTAGGCGCAGCCCCTGAGGCGCCACAGACCTGTATCTGCTGGAAATCCCGAGTCAGTGATGCTGGTAAGTAAGTGCAATGGTGTGCACTGCCAATATCGGAGCCTAAGACTTCCATGTAGGAACAGAAACAAGAGCTTATACAGAGGTAGCTCGACCAAGTGACACCGTGAGATGAATCATTCTCAAAATGAGGACTCTCCTATTAGAGCTAATTGGGCATCTGCTTCAACAATAAATTCCTGAGCCTAGCAAAATAAACTTAAACAGAAAGCATCAGGAAACTGCATTACAAAGATCGAGTCGCTCGCGAAAAACATAAAATCATTAAAACTGATGTTAAGCAACAATTAACTGATTCAGGTGCTCTACAAACCTTAGAGACCAATGTTCTCCAATGCCCTGTACAGGCCTGAAGAAGTCACGACAGGACCCCCCTCCCTATAGCTGGCACTTGAAGACCTGAAAACTCGAGATCCAGGGAAGACTCAAGAGACCTGGGGAACTTGAGAGGGAAGCATGGGGAACTTGAGAGGCAGGGAGATTGGGGGATCTAGAGAGTCTGAAAAACCTGGAAATGCCAACTGACTGAGAGACCAGGGAATCCCAATAGACTGAGATCAAGAAACCTCGGTTGGGGCCGAGAGGGAGGATTGGGAGGCCAAGGAGTCTAAGATGGGGAGGACACCGAAAATCCCTAAACATGTTGAATAAGCCTTGGAAACAATCAAAAAAATAAAAACCTGGGGAATATAGAGAAAAGACCTTGGGAAACCTTGAAAACATGAAACTTGAAACCTAGAGAAGGAACCTTTTCAAATCTTGCTCACAGTGTTTTATCTTTCACAATTTTTTCTAGAGACAACTAGGATATAGTCTCAATTTCACAGATCAAGACAGCATAGACAGGTTTCTAAGCTAACTGGTTCTCTGTAGATCTGTTTCATTTGCTACATGAAATTTCATTTTTCCCAGTCTGTACCATGACTTTCATCAAGAGGTTAAAAATATTTTTGATAGGGTAGTTTTACTTGTGTATTTGTATATGCCAGCCAGGAAACATCTTTTGGAGTAGGGCTCTTCCAGAATTTACACTATTGACTTGAATGATGATTTGTTGAATCAATTGATAAGCTTGCTTGAAGAGCTCATTTGTTATGCAGACCTGAGTCACGGGACCACAAAGTTGGGAACCTGAGTACTTTTGACTTAAAAAGCTTGGAATGGATACTGGAGAAACTCAATGTAGACTAGAGAAGCTCAGTATGTAGACTCGGGACTCTCGGAATAAAGTGTCAGGACATGCACTGAAAATGGAAGGCACCCTCTCCTCAAGCCACTAATACCAAAACGTCACTGTTCAAACTTTGCTGGGTCCATTACTTGGCAAGATCCTTCTGTCACGCTGGAGACAGAAACAAGACTTCAACTACTGCACAGAGTCTTGCCATCTTCATAAGTTCTCTGATGACTCTCCCATAGTTGGATGCATCAGCAAGGGAGATGAGGCTGAGTACAGGGCTACGGTAGGAAACTTTGACACATAGTGTGAGCAGAATTATCTGCAGCTTAATGTGGAAAAGACTAAGGAGCTGGTGGTGGACCTAAGGAGGGCTAAGGCACCAGTGACCCCTGTTTCCATCCAGGGGGTCAGTGTGGACATGGTGGAGGATTACAAATACCTGGGGATATGAATTGACAATAAACTGGACTGGTCAAAGAACACTGATGCTGTCTACAAGAAGGGTCAGAGCTGTCTCTATTTCCTGAGGAGACTGAGGTCCTTTAACATCGGTAGGACGAAGCTGAGGATGTTCTATGAGTCTGTGGTGGCCAGTGCTATCATGTTTGCTGTTGTGTGCTGGGGCAGCAGGCTGAGAGTAGCAGACACCAACAGAATCAATAAACTCATTGGTAATGCCAGTGATGTTGTGGGGATGGAACTGGACTCTCTGACGATGGTGTCTGAAAAGAGGATGCTGTCCAAGTTGCATGCCATCTTGGACAATGTCTCCCATCCACTACATAATGTACTGGTTGGGCACAGGAGTACATTCAGCCAGAGACTCATTCCACCGAGATGCAACACTGAGCGTCGTAGGAAGTCATTCCTGCCTGTGGCCATCAAACTTTACAACTCCTCCCTTGGAGGGTCAGACACCCTGAGCCAATACGCTGGTCCTGGACTTATTTCCTGGCATAATTTACATATTATTATTTAATTAATTATGGTCTTATATTGCTATATTTATACTCTATTCTTGGTTGGTGCAACTGTAACGAAACCCAATTTCCCTCGGGATCAATAAAGTATGACTATAACTACTATGACTATGACTAAGAGTTCATACATAGGAATTCCAACGGAACATTGTTGCCTTGACGAATCACTCTGTCCGATGAATCTCACGGCCAAGGTCAGCTGCCCTTTCTCTGCTGGGTCCACCTTTGCATGGTCGAGACTTGCTGTCACAGGGTTCAGACACGGCCCAAGTGCAGAATGAGAGACACTGAAGCAGGTCGATAGATCACAGTCTTTAATGTGAACAGCGTTAAAGGGAAAGAAAACAATAAACGCTAGGCCAAACAGGGCCATTAACAAAATCACTCAAATGGAAAACAAAGCCTACCCTGCGACTGAAAAGAACAATTAAGAAGAAAACGAATACCGCTAGTCTTCAGCATCAATTGACTTGAAGTCCAATTTCTCAGGCAAGGCGGAAGGCAGATAATCAGCGTAGCTACGTCCAAGTCTCCACAAATACTACGATGGGCTGAATGCATTTAAATACTAACACAATGAAATGATAATTAGCTGACATGTGCATATTCACGAGCACAATTGCTGAACCTGCTGGTTGTGACAGGCAGGACTGGAAAAAAAAGATGGGTAGATTCCACAGATGGGGAGTTTAGGATGATGGCGCTGAGCAGGCACTCCTTTGCTTGCATCTTCGGAAACAGCTTTATTTCTATCTTTAATATCTCTTTTTTACCTTTTCTAAGTTCTTTTGAAGGCCCTGACCTGGTGTTACACTCTGACTTTGGTTCTTTGTGGAAATGCTACCAGCCCTCAGGGCCTCATGACCGGCCACTCTTCCATGTGCCAGGGATGCGGCCTGGAAGACTAGTGGGCCTTCGGGCTGCCAGATTTTCATGGCTCTAGAGGCGGATGGATTCAAGGTCGGTGCTGCCGCCTGATGTGTCATGGGAGTACACAGAAGATCGAAAGCAGTGAGCTAGTTGCTGGCTGCGTGCCCACAGACCCGAGTTCTTTGGGCACAGAGCTCGGAAAAAGCGATGCAACAGACTTTTAACACCATATATCCGCGAGTTGTTTTTGTTATGTCTCCCCTCTTGCTGTGCAACGGGGACATCTCTTTATCCTGTGTGTGTGTGTGTGTGTGTGTGTGTGTGTGTGTGTGTGTGTGTGTGTGTGTGTGTGTGTGTGTGTGTGTGAGAGAGAGAGAGACAGACAGACAGACTGTGGTATGTCAAATTACCAGGTGAACGAGTAGCCTTTGGGGTACTGCAAGTCTGTGTCTTCATTGATGCTTTGCTGCACATTTGAATGCTCAGTGGAGGGTGCTGATGCTTTTTTGCTGGTGGGGGAGAGGGGGCCATCACTTTATTGCTGCTTATGCATAGGAGGGGAGAGCTGGGGCGCATCGGGGTTTAACTGTCATTCATGCTTTGGGGCACTCCTCTGTTTTCGTGGATGTTTACAAAGAAAAAGGATTTCAGAATGTATATTGTTTATACTTCTCTGACATTAAATGTACCTATTGAAACCTATTGGTGAAATCTCAGCTAGAGCTTGCCAGAAAGCAAGTGGCAGACTCTGAAGTCAGCTGGAAAAGATTCCATGGTCTGATGAAACCAAAATTGAGCTTTTTGGCCATCAGACTAAATGCAATGTTTGGTGAATGCCAAACACCACATATAATCAAAACCACACCATCCATATTGTGAAGCATGTTGGTGACTGTATCATGTATGGGGATGTTTCATTGCAGCAGGCTCTGCAAGGCTTGTGAAGGTAGAGAGTAAAATGAATGCAGCAAAATACAGGGAAATCCTGGAGGAAATCCTGATGCAGTCTGCAAAAGAACTGTGACTTGGGAGAAGATTTGTTTTCCAGCAAGACATTGACCCCAAGCATAAAGTCAAAGCTACACAGGAACAGCTTAAAAACAACAAAGTTAATGTCCTGGAGTGGCCACGTCAGTCCAGACCTCAATCCAATTGAGAATTTGTGGCTGGACTTGAAAAAGGCTGTTCACTCATGATCCCTGTGTCATCTGACAGAACTTGAGCAGTTTTGTATTAAAAAAATGGGGAAAATTGCAGTGTCCAGATATGCAAAGCTGATAGAGAACTATCCACAGACTCAAGGTTGTAATTGCTGCCAAGGGTGCAACTACTAAATACTGACTTGAAGGGGTGAATACTTATGCAATCAATTATTTTGTGTTTTATATTGGTAACTAATTTAGATCACTTTGTAGAGATCTATTTTCACTTTGACATGAAAGAGTCAGTGTTGCTCTGACTGATTTGTTGAACAGTGTCAAAAAAGCCAAATTAAATCCACTGTGATTGAATATTGTAAAACAATAAAACATTAAAACTTCCAAGGGAGGGGGGTGTTGAATACTTGTCAAGTTGGATTTCTTTTTCTTCTTTGAACATGTGCAGCTTCTCCACTTGAAAGGGATTGAATGTGTCCACCCGAAGGTTTTTTAACTAGATTCCACTCAATAGAAACATAGAAACATAGAAAATAGGTGCAGGAGTAGGCCATTCGGCCCTTCGAGCCTGCACCGCCATTTATTATGATCATGGCTGATCATCCAACTCAGAACCCCGCCCCAGCCTTCCCTTCATACCCCTTGACCCCCGTAGCCACAAGGGCCATATCTAACTCCCTATTAAATATAGCCAATGAACTGGCCTCAACTGTTTCCTGTGGCAGAGAATTCCACAGATTCACCACTCTCTGTGTGAAGAAGTTTTTCCTAATCTCGGTCCTAAAAGGCTTCCCCTCTATCCTCAAACTGTGACCCCTCGTTCTTGACTTCCCCAACATCGGGAACAATCTTCCTGCATCTAGCCTGTCCAATCCCTTTAGGATCTTATACGTTTCAATCAGATCCCCCCTCAATCTTCTAAATTCCAACGAGTACAAGCCCAATTCATCCAGTCTTGCTTCATATGAAAGTCCCGCCATCCCAGGAATCAATCTGGTGAACCTTCTTTGTACTCCCTCCATGGCAAAGATGTCTTTCCTCAGATTAGGGGACCAAAACTGCACATAATACTCCAGGTGTGGTCTCACCAAGGCCTTGTACAACTGCAGTAGTACGTCCCTGCTCCTGTACTCGAATCCTCTCGCTATAAATGCCAGCATACCATTCGCCTTTTTCACCGCCTGCTGTACCTGCATGCCCACTTTCAATGACTGGTGTATAATGACACCCAGGTCTCGTTGCACCTCCCCTTTTCCTAATTGGCCACCATTCAGATAATAATCTGTTTTCCTATTTTTGCCACCAAAGTGGATAACTTCACATTTATCCACATTAAATTGCATCTGCCATGAATTTGCCCACTCACCCAACCTATCCAAGTCACCCTGCATCCTCTTAGCATCCTCCTCACTGCTAACACTGCCACCCAGCTTCGTGTCATCCGCAAACTTGGAGATGCTGCATTTAATTCCCTCATCCAAGTCATTAATATATATTGTAAACAACTGGGGTCCCAGCACTGAGCCTTGCGGTACCCCACTAGTCGCCGTCTGCCATTCTGAAAAGGTCCCCTTTATTCCCACTCTTTGCTTCCTGTCTGCTAACCAATTCTCCACCCACACCAATACCTTACCCCCAATACCGTGTGCTTTAAGTTTGCACACTAATCTCCTGTGTGGGACCCTGTCAAAAGCCTTTTGAAAATCCAAATATACCACATCCACTGGTTCTCCCCTATCCACTCTACTAGTTACATCCTGAAAAAATTCTATGAGATTCGTCAGACATGATTTTCCTTTCACAAATCCATGCTGACTTTGTCCGATCATTTCACCGCTTTCCAAATGTGCTGTTATCACATCCTTGATAACTGACTCCAGCAGTTTCCCCACCACCGACGTTAGGCTACCCGGTCTATAATTCCCCGGTTTCTCTCTCCCTCCTTTTTTAAAAAGTGGGGTTACATTAGCCACCCTCCAATCCTCAGGAACTAGTCCAGAATCTAACGAGTTTTGAAAAATTATCACTAATGCATCCACTATTTCTTGGGCTACTTCTTTAAGCACTCTAGGGTGCAGACCATCTGGCCCTGGGGATTTATCTGCCTTCAATCCCTTCAATTTCTAACACCACTTCCCTACTAACACGTATTTCGCTCAGTTCCTCCATCCCACTGGACCCTCTGTCCCTTACTATTTCTGGAAGATTATTTATGTCCTCCTTAGTGAAGACAGAACCAAAGTAACTATTCAATTGGTTTGCCATGTCCTTGCTCCCCATAATCAATTCACCTGTTTCTGTCTTCGGGGACCTACATTTGTCTTTACCAGTCTTTTCCTTTTTACATATCTATAAAAGCTTTTACAGTCCGTTTTTATGTTCCCTGCCAGTTTTCTCTCATAATCTTTTTTCCCCTTCCTAATTAAGCCTTTTGTCCTCCTCTGCTGAACTCTGAATTTCTCCCAGTCCTCAGGTGAGCCACTTTCTCTGGCTAATTTGTATGCTTCTTCTTTGGAATTGATACTATCCCTAATTTCTCTTGTCAGCCACGGGTGCACTACCTTCCTTGATTTATTCTTTTGCCAAACTGGGATGAACAATTGTTGTAGTTCATCCATGCAACCTTTAAATGCTTGCCATTGCATATCCACCGTCAATCCTTTAAGTGTCATTTGCCAGTCTATCTTAGCTAATTCACGTCTCATATCTTCAAAGTTACCCTTCTTTAAGTTCAGAACCTTTGTTTCTGAACTAACTATGTCACTCTCCATCTTAATGAAGAATTCCACCATATTATGGTCACTCTTACCCAAGGGGCCTCTCACGACAAGATTGCTAATTAACCCTTCCTCATTGCTCAAAACCCAGTCCAGAATAGCCTGCTCTCTAGTTGGTTCCTCGACATGTT
The DNA here is from genome assembly GCF_963921235.1 of Mobula hypostoma. NCBI lineage: Eukaryota > Metazoa > Chordata > Chondrichthyes > Myliobatiformes > Myliobatidae > Mobula > Mobula hypostoma. The sequence continues at coordinate 194,263,664 of NC_086098.1, forward strand.
GGTTCAAAAAACCATCCCGCATACATTCCAAGAAATCCTCTTCCTCAGCACCTTTACCAATTTGGTTCACCCAGTCTACATGTAGATTGAAGTCACCCATTATAACTGCTGTTCCTTTATTGCACACATTTCTAATTTCCTGTTTAATACCATCTCCGACCTCACTACTACTGTTAGGTGGCCTGTACACAACTCCCACCAGCATCTTCTGCCCCTTGGTGTTACGCAGCTGTACCCATATCGATTCCACATCTTCCCGGCTTATGTGCTTCCTTTCTATTGCGTTAATCTCTTCTTTAACCAGCAACGCCACCCCACCTCCCCTTCCTTCATGTCTATCCCTCCTGAATATTGAATATCCCTGAACGTTGAGCTCCCATCCCTGGCCACCCTGGAGCCATGTCTCTGTGATCCCAACTATATCATAATCATTAATAACAATCTGCACTTTCAATTCATCCACCTTATTACCAATGCTCCTTGCATTGACACATAAAGCCTTCAGGTGCTCTTTTACAACTCTCTTAGCCCTTATACAATTATGTTGAAAAGTGGCCCTTTTTAATGCTTGCCCTGGATTTGTCGGCCTGCCACTTTTACTTTTCTCCTTTGTACTTCTTGCTTCTACCCTCACTTTACACCCCTCTGTCTCTCTGCACTGGTTCCCATCCCTCTGTTGTGAACTAACCTCCTCACGCCTAGCCTCTTTAATTTGATTCCCACCCCCCAACCATTCTAGTTTAAAGTCACCTCAGTAGCCCTCGCTAATCTCCCTGCCAGGATATTGGTCCCCCTAGGATTCAAGTGTAACCCGTCCTTTTTGTACAGGTCACGCCTGCGCCAAAAGAGGTCCCAATGATCCAAAAACTGAATCCCTGCCCCCTGCTCCAATCCCTCAGCCACGCATTTATCCTCCACCTCATCGCATTCCTACTCTCACTGTCGCGTGGCACAGGCAGTAATCCCGAGATTACTACCTTTGCGGTCCTTTTTCTCAACTCCCTTCCTAGCTCCCTATATTCTCCTTTCAGGACCTCATCCCTTTTCCTACCTATGTCATTGGTACCTATATGTACCACGACCTCTGGCTCCTCACCCTCCCACCTCAGGATATCTTGGACACGATCAGAAATATCCCGGACCCTGGCACCAGGGAGGCAAACTACCATCCGGGTCTCTGGACTGCGTCCACAGAATCGCCTATCTGACCCCCTTACTATCGAGTCCCCTATCACAACTGCCCTCCTCTTCCTTGCCCTACCCTTCTGAGCTACAATGACCAAACAACTTTTCCTTTTCCCTCCTTTTATTTTTCGCAAGTGCAGCAGTTTGATAGTTCCATTAGTTCCATCAGCCATTAGCCATTAGACATTAGACACTAGACATAAGTCACTAGTCATAAGTCATTAGTCATAAGACAAGGTGAAAAAACTGGCTACCTCTCCGGACTTGGTAGACGGATTCCGACCTGCACCTCTCCGCTCACTAATAGACAGTTTTGTTTTCAAACCAGGCGACCCTTCCCGAAGGTCCCGAGCTCTTCTTAAACCTCGCGCCATTTCCCAGAAGTGCCTGCACGCGATGATCCCCGTGACGTGAAGCTAGCACTAACCCAAAACGCTGTGATAGCAGTGCTCTTTTCCATAAAAGAGTCTCTGAAGTTATTTAAAGTTCAGCATCTTACCGCAGATTCCAACGCTGCTCCCGGACTGCCACTATGATGCTGTCGGGTCCTCCCAATGTTCCGGGCTGAAGCTGCACTCAGGAAGCGGGTTCCATCCAGTCTATCAGTGGATTCTTGCTATTACTTTTAAATTTTATTTTCTTTTGCCTCTAGGTCCCAATACTTTCTAGAAACTCTAGTTTGACTCCGCCTCGATCTTCCCATGGAAACACTGGGGAGATCACCAGCTTCAAAGGCAAACTTGGTGGTCCCAGTTCGGTGTTCTTACGATGTATTGTTGACTTGACTTTCTATCTGTTCCTCAGCAGATAGTAAGACAACCAGCCGCTTGACGTCCCTGTGAAGGATGGTGGCTTGGAGCCTGTCTTTTTTCCCATCAGAGATCAGATGTCTTGTTGTTACTTTCAGAGCTTTTGTCACAGGAACATTGTAGCTTGGAAAGATCCTGACGTTGACGTCCCTCATGATGCCTTTGCTGTCTGGATTAGTATTGACTCTTCTGCCAAGCTTGAAATGTCCTCTCAGTGCATTTCTGTTGCTTAACTAGACGATGTCCCCAACAGTGACGTTTCTCTGTGCAGTATGCCATTTGCTCCTGACAAACAGATTAGGACCAGTGAGTTGCCTCCAGCACCTCCTGAACTTGATCACCTCTGACTGCATTGCTTGGAGTCTTTTGTAGGGGTAGTTGGAAAAGTCAAAGGTTTTGAAATCCCTGCTTTGAGATGCTCGACCGAGTAGAAGAGTGTTGGGTGTGACATACTGAATACAGTCTTCCCGGCTCTGTACCCAGGCATCAATTGGGCGCTCAATGGCAAGGTTGGCTGCTATGTAAAGAGTTGTCTGGAACTCGCTGTAACTGAGCCCAGACTCCTTCCCAAGACTCTGGAGTGCTCCCTTTACAATGCGTACAGCGGCTGCTGCAGCACCATTCCTGTGTGGAGAATCAGGCGGATGGATTTTCCACATCCACTCCGTTCCATTATTTTCCGCGATCTCTTGGAGGGCTGCTTCGTTCAGGCCATCCAAGAATCTGTACAGCTCCTCCAAGACTGGTTTTGCTCCAATGAAATTGGTGCCTAGATCTGACCAGATCTTTCTTGGATGTCCCCTGATTGCTATGAACCTTTGATAGGCCATCAGGAATCCTTCAGTTGATAGGGTGTTTACCAACTCTGTGTGGATAGCTTTGCTGGCCATGCAGCAAAAGACCACTCCCCAGACTTTCAGTGTTACTCTTTTCTTGACGTCATCTTTTACTTGGTAGGGTCCAAAGAGGTCCACTGTTGTGAACTGGAACGGTGCAGCAGGTTCAGTTCTTTCTAGTGGCAAGTCACCCATTACTTGTTGACATTTTCTTGCTTTTGCCTTCCGGCAAAGCATGCAGTGATTGACAACTTTCCTTCCCCTTATGACCCATCTTGGGCAATTTTTGGGCAACTTTCCTTCCCCTTATGACCCACCTTGAGCAAGGTTCTGACCACTCCATCACGACTCTCATTGTGGGCCTCCCGAATTAACAGTGTGGACACCCAGGCATCATAGCGCAAGATGGGGACACCAACTTGATCTTTGAAGATTCACACTCGACCACTGCAAACCAACAGCCCAAAGTCTTGGTTTTTGTAGACTACCAGCCTGTCTGTAGCGGTGCTTGGGAAGGTTGCGCCTTCTTGTGCTGCTAGAAAAATGTCTCTTAGAGCATCCTCCTGTTCCCTTACTTAGATGATTCCTGCCAAAGAAACTGTCTTCCACTTTGGACTGTCCACGGCTTGATTTTGTCCAATGAACTTTTTGCTGCTCTCCAGATCCATGCAACTGTTTTGACTAGTCGAGTTAGAACGCTGAACCGCTTGATGTCCACAAGGCTTCCGATGGCTGACGCTACAGGCGGTCTCCATTGTTCTGTTTTGACCTGGTACTGTTTTTGTGCTGGTTCTTGTTTCTTTGCCTTGGTCCTTGCTAAAGCAGCAACAAACACCTTCTTTTGCAACTTGTTGATGCTTTCCCCGGCAGTGGCTGCTAGTTCTTTGGCTGATTTCATCGGCCACTCATTCACTGGCAAACTCAAAAACTTTGGCCCATTTTGCCACTCTGAGTCTTCATCCGGGTCTTGAGGGCTGGCTCCTCTGGTGATTACATCAGCAATATTTTGCGGACCAGGAATCCACCACCAGTCCTGGATCCCTGCACTGTTTTGAATCTCTCCAATCCTATTTGCAAAGAATGTTTGATAGCCATAGCTTTCTCGCTGTACTGCACCAAGGACTGTTTGGCTATCAACAAAATGGTAACATCTTCCAACTTGGATTCGGCTATGCAGCTCAAAGTACTTTCTCAGGCATGAGGCAAACACTGCTCTACACATCTCTACTTTGACAGCATCACCTTTGTGATCCAAGGGAGTGAATTTGGCTTTAGATTCCACCAGCCTGATGATTGAGCCCTGGTCCGAGTTCCACCTTAGGTACATCACTGCTCCATAGGCGTGGTTGCTTCCATCAGAGAACGTGATTGCCCAGGGTTCCTCAGTGAAGCATGGGGGAGTCAGTACCCTTATGAACTTTACCTTGCCAAGTTGAACGTACTCCTCGAAGAGCTTAATTGCATCCTCCCTGAGGCCATCTGAGAGTGCTATGTCCCATGTGTCTTTGACTGGACACCTTTCACCCTTTGCCTCTTGGAATGCTGTTCGTACCAGAATAGCTCCCTTCTGCTTAGCAGGAGTTACCAGGCCAGCTGGGTCATACAGCCCTGATACTTGGCTGAGCAGTTCTCTTCGTGTCAGGGGGTTTGGCGTCTGGTCTCTGATTTGCTCTTGTAAAAAGTCTTGGCCAAATCTCATTTTTTTTCTTTCTCTTCAAGAAATTGATTGCAATGACATGGAGCTTGTCCTCTTCTACTATGTAGCCCAGGCCAAGTGCCTTGTTGTCATCATCACGCATTTGGTTTGGCAAGACCATGGTTTCTGCCTTGGACTTCTCCAGCTTGTCATTACACTCTTTCCTCCCACTTTGCCTAGAAAAGACCCAAGGCTTGAGCTCAAAACCTCCAGCCTTCAGGATCTGCTCCACATTTGCTGTGATGGATTTCAGCTGGTCAAGGTTGTTGTGGGATGTGAGAATGTCATCAACGTAGCTGTCGTGTTGGACCACCTCTTTGAGGTGGATGAAAGGAGGGAGGTTAGCAGTTTCGTGCATTGCTAGCTGCACAATGCACCCTGCTGGTTTATCTCCGATGTTCACTCTTGTGATTGCATATTCCCCCAGCTCCTCATCATCGGAGTCTCACCAGAGGAATCTATGCAGGTGCACTTCTCGGTCCTCCAACCAAACCGAATTGTACATCTTTTTTATGTCACCCAGATCAGCGTATACTCCACCCTGAATCTGAGTAGGACAGTGTGAATCTGGTTGAGGACATCTGGACCTTTCATTAGCAGGTCGTTCAAGCTCATGCCTCGGAACTTTTGGCTGCTGTTCCACACGAGTCTCAATGGGGTCATGACAGAGTGAGGGTTCAGAGCAATAAGGTTACTCACGTACCAGACTGGCCCATTCCAGATGATGACCATGTCCTTGGACAATTTCATTGCAGCCCCTCGATGGACCATGTCACACACTTGAGCAGTGTAGGCAGCTTTCCACTCGGGTTCTTTGGCTAGTAGCTTTTCTGTCCTGAGAAATATAGCCTCGACTGTTCTTTTATTGCTTGGCAAGGAAGTTGGATCTTCTAACCAAGGATATCTGGTGTGCCAATGTGGTTCCTTGCTGTGGCGGTCACCTGTGACATAGGTGAGGCCTCTTCTTACAACTTCAAGTTCCCTCTCCTCAGCAAGAGTCATTCCTTTGCAGCCCGGCTGGCAGTTTCCGCAGCGGCAACCCCCGCATTTTGGCTCGCATGCTGCGTCAATACTATCCCACTTCCACCACTCTAGGAAGTCCTGGTTGGTGCTTGAAGTACCTGACTCTTGGAGCTTGATGCCATCCCGTTTGTTTGGTGGAAGTTGCTCTGGGACTCTGCTGGTGAGCTCCTCGTACTGTACAGCAGCCGCTCTCATTGACCTTGCAAAATGAGTCTTGGACATGTGGGTCGACACAGACAGCTCTTCAAAGAGATCAGGATGTGCTCCTCCGACCGTCTTCCCCAGTGGTCCGTCCCACAGCACGAGGTCTCCAACAGCTCTGGTTCTCTGAGGCACTAGCTGACCTTCTCTATGGCTTATGAGTAAATTTATTTCTCTGGGTCTCACAAGTTCATCGGCGGTATGTCTGGGAAGAACTTCTGCAGTTGCTTCGGTGTCACATATTTGTGGACATCTGCAATGCTCTCTAGTCCATAACAAACCAATTGGTGTGATTTGAGAGTGCCCTTAGAAGTGTTTGCTCTGATTTTTAGAAGCTACTGCTTTGTCTCCACCTGAACCTTCATCCCCCCAACTCCATGGACGACAAGAGTGATTTCCTCACTTCTGAGGTTCAGTCTGCTTGCAGCATTGTGGGTTATATAATTGGTGTCTGAAGCCAAGTCCATTAACGTCCCGATTTTTTGCCCAGCATTAGCTGTGACCTTGAGAAGCATCATAATCACTGGCAGCTCTTGCAATCCATTTTCCACCAAAAGGCCCGGTTTATCTTTCACAGTGCTGAAGGCTCTGGATGCAGTATTTGAAAATAGATCATGACATTGTTTGGCCAAATCTGGTGAAAGTTTGCTGAAGAACTCCTCTTGATCCTCTGTATATTTCTTCCTGCCTTTATTTTCCTCAGGATCAAATCTGCTCTTTTTCTGACCAGCACTGCTTTTCTTTATTTCAGCATTGGGGCACAGATAGTAATGATGCTCAGGAGTATGCTCATCCTTGCAGTCTTGCTTTTTACACAGATAGGCAGGTTTGCAGTATGAACTGTCATCATGAACCTCGAGACACCTCTTTCATGCCCCCAACTTTCTTACTGCAGCCTTTTTCTCTGGTAGCTTTAGCATTTGAAACTGTTTGCAAAAGTAGAGCTTCCTTTTGTGCTTTCCAACACCGCAGACTACACACACTACATAGTTGTCGCCTGACTTGGTAGACTTGGTTCTGGCGTGTCTTGGCTCAGCCCTAGTTTCCCTTCTACTTGGCTCTTCACCACTCAGTTGCTTGAGCTGCTCATAAATGCTCTCTTGCCCTTTGAGGAATTCCAAGAGACTGTCAAACCGATTATCTGGTGCCACAGCATTTCTCCTGCAGCGACATAGACCAGCCATTCCTTTTTGAGAGTTTCAGGAAGTTTACTTTCAATTGATTTTGTCACTAGCGGATTTTTGATAGCAGCCGTGTCTCCAAGGTCACTCAAGTTTTGAAGTGCGTTCTCCACAGCTTGAATTAATTCCACTATTTTCTGTGACTGATGATTTCTGACAGCTGGCATTTTCTGTAACTCTTCCACTATTTCAATAGCAATGCACGTTTGATTTTCATAGTGGTTTTCTAGAATACGGAAGATGTCATCTGCAGTGTTATAAGTAGAGAGGTAAAGATCTCCAGTAGTTGAACCTTTTCACCTCTCTTGAACCAGTCGGCTCTCCCTGCTTCTGGAGTGCTTCCCTTTCTCCACCAGTGAAAATCATGATTGCTGCCAGTAAACTTGGGAAGGGCTGTCGGTTTCAATCTGATGGCTGGCATGGGAAAATTGTAGGAAAAGCCCTACGCCATCGGTGTTAGTCTTTCAGCATCCTCCTTTCTTCTTGCCTGTATAAAGTGGGCCTTCTTGGAAACCAACTTGGGGATGTGGTGTTCGAGCCCCTTTAGGTGACTCTGAAGGTCCTTCTGATCCCCTGGCAGGATCCATCGTTTCCACCGACAATGTACCTCCTTTGCTGTCTTTACCAGTCCTTGCAGGTGGTTAAGCATGAAGTCATACGCCTCATGGTTGCCATCGGGTTGTACAGCAGCAATGTTTTCACATTCATCCTCTGCTGCTTGTAGTGCTGTGAACAATTCAACATTTCCAAAGTTGGTCCAAAGAGTCTCATGGATTAGGCTTCTGACCTCCTTTAGTTTCAACTCACACTCAGTTAACACAGCTACTTCTTCTGTGTTCAGCTCCGCCTCTAGTTCTGCAATAAATCCGGCCTCCACATCATCATTGGCTTCCATGACTTTCTCAGCTTCTATTGTGGGTTTATTGAAACTGAATCTGAGCTCCTCTTCAGACGTGTCTTCATAGGTCCTGGTAATACTGTTGGCCAGACGAGAAAATAATCTTTTTGCTGTCGTTCGCTCTACCTTGAGTTGCTGAACTGATTTCCCAATAGCTTGATCAGCCATGTTTAATTTCCTCTGCAGGCTGTTCACAGGTGAGAAGGTAAGTACAACTTTTTAATGATGCTTTGATGTTGTTTTATCTTAACTTGATTTTCTTCCTTTTTCAGGATTCCAGGTTATTACTCCTGCTGTTCCAGCTCAAAACTCCCCGATTTCTGTTTCCTGGTCCTCCAGTTTCCCAGTCAACCAGTTTTTTCACTGTCAAATTGGATTTCTATTTCTTCTTTGAATATGTGCAGCTTCCCACTTGAAAGAGATTGAATGTGTCTACCCAAAGGTTTTTTTTAACTAGATTCCACTCAATGACCAAGCAACTTTTCCTTTTTCCTCCTCGTATTTTTCGCAAGTGCAGCAGTTTGGTAGTTCCATTAGTTCCATCAGCCATTAGACATTAGTCATCAGACATTAGACACTAGACATAAGTCACTAGTCATAAAACACTAGTCATAAGTCATTAGTCATAAGACAAGGTGAAAAAACTGGCTACCTCTCCAGATTTTGTAGACGAATTCCGACCTGCACCTCTCCGCTCCCTAATAGACCGTTTTGTTTTCAAACCAGGCGACCCTCCCCAAAGGTTCCCAAGCTCTTCTTAAACCTCGCGCCATTTCCCAGAAGTGCCTGCGTGTGATGATCTGTGATGTGAAGCTAGTGCTAACCCAAAACGCTGTGACAGCAGTGCTCTTTTCCATGAAACAGTCTCTGAAGTTATTTAAAGTTCAGCATCTTACCGCAGATTCCAACGCTGCTCCCGGACTGCCGCTGTGATGCTGCCGGGTCCTCCCGATGTTCCGGGCAGAAGTTGCACTCAGGCAGCGGGTTCCATCTGGTCTATCAGTGGATTCTTGCTATTACTTTTAAATTTTATTTTCTTTTGCCTCTAGGTCCCAATACTTTCTAGAAACTCTAGTTTGATTTGACAGTACTTTTTATAAGCACTGTATATAGTCTATTCACCATAATACAGAACCCTACAGGAAGTCTAGCTACACTGAAACTTCGCTGTGGATAGCTGTCAGAGGTTTCTGTCATCTCTTCAACCACTCTCTGTCTGAACATTCCATACCAACCATTTGGAAAACTGCCATCGTATGCCCAATTCCCAAGAAGAGCAATCCCACCTGCAATAATGACTACCTTCTTGTAGCTCTAACGTCCCTGGTAATGAAGTCCTTTGAAAGGTTCCTCTTTCCACAGCTACAGGTGATGGTAGTGGGTTCACTGACCCACTCCAGTTTGCTTGTAGTCTGAAAAGGTGCACCATACCTACACACACTTGGAGAGGCCTGCATCATTTGTTAGGATGTTGTTTGTGGGCTTCTCCAGTGCACTTAACACTATGAAACACCATTGCATGGGACATAATCTCCAGCAAATGAATGTAAACCTCCACCTCAGCTTCTCCTTCCTCACAAACAGACATCAAAAAGTGAGATATAATGGTTATATGAGCACCAATAGGCAAATACTTACTGGAGCACCACCGGGCTCAGTTATCTCACCAGTCCTGTTCACACTGTACACAGACAACTACAGAAGCTCACACCCAGGCATGCAGTACAAGTACTCAGACGACACAATCATCATTGACACTACTAACTCTGAGGACTGTATCAAAGAGGAAATCAACAAATTTGCTGGATGGTGCACAAACAATTATCTGGACTGAACCCCAATAAAACTAAGGAAATGATAGTGCACTTTAGAAAACAACAGTACATTGTCCCAACCCTGGAAAAAAGCTGCCAGTCAATAGAGCATGTTGGGGAATACAAGTATCTCAGAACAACAGCTACTTCTTGTTAGGGAGATGCAGAAACTTCAGGTCCAGCCATTGTTTCTCCAGATATTTTATAAATGCTTCATTGAATCAATATTAACCTACAACATCACGGCATGGTTCGAATCAATGAGCATTATCAAACTCAGCCCACTCTAAAGAATTGTCAAACTAAATAGCAAAATCATTGGCCAGGAACAAGAATCACTCCGCAGCATCCATAAGAGATAGACAATAAAGAAGCTCTACAGATAGTGGAGGACACTACACATACTACACTCTCATGCCATCTGGACATTGCTACAGGTCACTGCCCATCAGCACCAGAAAAGGCTGACTGGTGGCGCAATGGCATCAGCGCTGGACTCTGGAGCGAAGGCTCTAGCGTTCGAATCCAAGTCGGGCCACCGCTAGAGCACATTTTCCATCCGTGCCGGGTTGAGCGTCGAGCTAGCCACTTGGCCTTGTAAAAAAAAAGTTTGGTGCCTTACTCCATTCGCCTCCTTAACTCCCAAATTTGAATATTTAGTATGCATAGCACTTTTGACAGTAAAAACAGTCAGTTTTATTATGTGTAGTTGTATTTTAAATTACATGCATTAACTTTTAGAAACATAGAAAACCTACAGCACAATACAGGCCCTTCGGCCCACAAAGCTGTGCCGAACATGTCCTTACCTTAGAAATTACCTAGGGTTACCCATAGCCCTCTATTTTTCTGAGCTCCATGTACCTGTCCAGGAGTGCCTTTAAAGACCCTATCGTATCCAACTACACCACCATCGTCGGCAGCCCATTCCACGCATTCACCACATTCTGCGTAAAAAAAACTTACCCCTGACATCTCCTCTGTACCTACTTCCAAGCACCTTAAAACTGTGCCCTCTTGTGCTAGCCATTCCAGGCCTGGGAGAAAGCCTCTGACTATCCACACGATCAATGCCTCTCATCATCTTATGCATCTCTATCAGGTCACCTCTCATCCTCTGTTGCTCCAAGGAAAAAAGGCCGAGTTCACTCAACCTATTCTCATAAGACATGCTGCCCAATCCAGGCAACATCCTTGTAAATCTCCTCTGTACCCTTTCTATGGCTTCCACATCCTTCCTATAGTGAGGCGACCAGAACTGAGCACAGTACTCCAAGTGGGGTCTGACCAGCGTCCTATATCAGCGGTCCCCAACCACCGGGCCGCAAAGCATGTGCTACCGGGCTGCGAGGAAACTGTATGATTTGGCGATGTGAGTCAGCTGCACCATTCCTCATTCTCTGTCATGCCCACTGTTGAGCGTGAACGCACGTGAGGTCATTACCTGCGCGTCATCCATGTCAGCGCGGGAAGGAGATCAACTCCTCGAGCTTGCAAATGACGGCAGGCTGAAAAGCATGTTTGACATAACATCTCTGCCGGCATTCTGGATCAAAGTCAAGGCTAAATATCCTGAGATAGCCACGAAAGCACTGAAAACGTTGCTTCCATTTCCAACATATCTCTGAAATGAATGCAACGCAAACTAAATTGCAAAATAGACTGGACATAAGGAACCCCCTTCGAGTATCGCTGTCCCCCAGCACCCCTCGATGGCACCGTCTTGTTGCAGGGAACAAGTATTCAGCCCAGGGCTCCCACTGATTCAGCCATATTGGTGTGTTGCAATGATTTTATATGTTCATATGGGGAAAATATGTGTCGTGTATTTAATATCCAGATGTTACTTAAAATGTTATGATGCTATTGACTTATAAGTGACTTATATAACCATATAACAATTACAGCACGGAAACAGGCCATCTCGGCCCTTCTAGTCTGTGCCGAACGTTACTCTCACCTAATCCCACTGACTTGCACTCAGCCCATAACCCTCCATTCCTTTCCTGTCCATATACCTATCCAATTTCTTTAAATGATAATGTCGAACCTGCCTCTACCACTTCTACTGGAAGTTCATTCAACACTTACTTCAAGCTCCCCTGTCCTCCCCTGATAATTGACTTATCACTATATTCATGCGAGGAAAATATGCGCTGTGTGTTTTCTATTAAATTTGTTAGATAAACCCATTTAGAAACGAAATTGAGTGCATTAGCCACTTATCACCTATATTCCGGTCGAGATTAACACCACCCCCCAAACAGAATCACCAAAAACCACTTGTAGAGAATAATTGGCACGTACACGCATGCGCACTGGTGCCCGCACAAGACTTCATGGTCATTGTAGTCTTTCTAGGGGTAAACACAACGTATTTGACTGTTACTCTTGTCCGTTGGCAACCCTACTGCTCCCCCCCAACCCCTAGGTCGGCCGGTCCGCAGAAATATTTTCAATAATAAACCGGTCCGCGTTGCAAAAAAGGTTGGGGACCCCTGTCCTATATAGCTGCGACATTACCTCTCGGTTCCTAAACTCAATGCCACAATTGATGAAGGCCAATGCACTGTATGCTTTAGTATTTATTATCTATTGTGAGTATTTTATATTGTGTTTAACTATATGCAGTGTTGTGTATCTTAAGTTTTCTGATGTTGTCATTACCACTGCACAAATGAAGTTCCTTATGGACAATAAAGTGAATTGGTTGATTGATTGATTGATTGATTACACCTTATAGAAGGCCATTGTGAGAGTGAAAAGACAATTCTGTGCGAAGTTAGAAATACAATCAGATGCCAGCCATATTTTACGTATTGCGCAGAGCAAGATTGACTGACAATGGATTAGTATGATTAGATGGTGCAATACATAGCAGTTGCCAATCAACAGAGGAACACCTCATGGACCCTCCCCACCATCAAAGACATCTTCAAGTGACAATGCCTCAAGAAGCTGACATGCATCATTAAAGACCCTCAATATCTAGGAGATGTCCCTTTGTTTTACTACCACTGGGGAAGAGATACAGCAACTGAAGATTCATGCTGAATGTATTAGTGATTGTTTCTTCCACTCCTCCATCAGTTTTCTGAACAGACCATGGACCCTATTCCATTATTCATCCTATGCACTATTCAGTTATTTTTGCAACTTATTGTATTTTTTATGTCTTGCGCTGTATTGCTACCACAAAACAACAAATTTCATGACTTTTGAACAAGGATAATAAACCTAATTCCAACATTCCTCTTTCACCTACTCAAGATTCTTCTACAATGAAAAACAACTGTTTCCATCTTCACTTTCCACTTTCAAAATTTGGACCTGTATTTTCTGCCACATTTTTCAGCTACTAATCTTTTCCACACTCACTATTTGCACTTTTGTTGGTTTTGTTCTCTTTAAAAATATCTCTCTTGCCTTGGTTACTCCTCTGCGATGGTCTACATCTACACTTGTTTAAGGCAATAGAATGCATTATGAATGTTCTGTATACAGTTGGTTTAACTTTTTCAATAAGTTTAGAAAGTTAAATATGTGGCTAGGATTGGTGTGGGATATGTGAGTTTGAATTTCTGGGACATTAGCATTGGTATAGGAGAAGAAGGAGATGTTCTGATGGACAGGCTCCACCTGAACCATGCTGGGACCAGGGTCCCAGTAAATTACATAACTAGGGCTGTGGATAGGGCTTTAAACTAAATAGTAGGGGATTTTTAATACAGATTGAAAAAGTATTGATAAAGTGAAAAGGAAGGAATGATTACTGAAGTATCCAGAACAAAATAATAAGACAGAGAGTTTAGAAAGAGATAAGAATTAACTATTTATTGTTATGTTTATTATTTAGTGTTGCATTTGTTATGCTATGATTGCACTGCTCCTGGGAAACGCTGTCTCATTCTGCCCTGCAGAGCTGATGTACGGTTAGAATGACAACAAAGTTTTTTTGAATTTTGAATCTTGAATCTTGAATTTAACTTCGGGAAACATGGAGATAAATATGACAAAAGGGGAGGTGAATACAGAACTGAAGGTATTATATTTGAATGCATGCAGTATATGAGAAAAGGTAGATGAGCTTATAGGGTAGTTAGAAATGTCAGCTATGATATTTTGTGTATCACAGAGTTGTGGAGTTAAACATCCAAGAACACATCCTATCAAAAAGACAGGATGTCCTCCTTCTTAAACATTCTTCCATGTATTCTGTCCTTCTGTCCACCCAACTGTTAATGCTTTTACTTCTACTTGCAATCGTTACTGTTTGTCATCTGTCCTACATAGTCTGGTGTCAAAACTCATTTGATAATGTTTATGTGAAGTCCTTTGGAGTTGTCTATAAGTACAAGTTGCTGTCTTGAAACTTCGGAATTTGATTTTTTTAAAATCTCCTTTTTCTGAAGGATTCTTCTCCTTATTGGAATCATCTGTACACAAGTGCTGTCCAATCTCATCAAATAGCTGCTTTGATCAGGCATGTCAAATAACTATCAGACATAAGAACTTTGAAACATTTCTCTTTTTCAGTTCCAGTACAATGGAGGATCCATTGAGGATCTGAGGATCCCCTGTGCTACTGACTGAAATTAAATAATGCACTATAGACCATGATAGAATCATATACTGTAGTTTTCTGGTCTGTTTAATTCATTTATATGCCAGAAAATATTAAAAACTGAAATTATTTGATATTGTACTGATTTTCATTAAACAATTTTGTAAAATTAAAAGCATACTCTTTTAGGCTAAGCTTAATTTATTTTCCTGCTGGAATGAAAAGTCACCGGCTCTTGATGGAAACTTAATTTTTCCAGGGTTATGGTTTAATATATACAAATATGACACAACCCATACTTTAAAGCATATGGGAATTTTCATCATGAAAGATTCTGAAAATCAAGAGCTTCTTTAAACAAACGACAAGAAAAGTCTGCTGTGACAAAACATTTTCAGTGTACTAATATTTGGCAATAATAGATGAAATGCTGCCATCATGTGGTCTCTCTTATATTTGACAAAGTAATGTCACCAACAACATATTAGCAGCTGTGGGATATACAGTATTTTTGATTAAAATATACACAAAAAAGGGTACTTTCTAGTTTTTGCATACAGTGTGAAAATACTTATTACCTTCGGCCCTGAAGAAGGCTCGGCCCAAAATGGTGACTGTTTATTCATCTCCATAAATGGTGCCTGACCTGCTGAGTTCCTCCAGATTTTGTGTGTTGCTCTGGATTTTCAACTTCTGGAGAATCTCTTGTGTTTATCTTCATCATTAGTAGTGCTGAACTATAACTATTGTTTAAGCATTACAAAGTATTATACTTGTGTCCAGATCACAAGTTGTATATAATTGAATAGATCATGTTTCTCATATTCTGTGTTCTATTTATGAATGAAAACATAAAGTTTTGGCCCCTGCTGTAAAAAATAGCACTTTCCTACTCTGTTATCTGCTGAGGATTTCTGATTGGAATTGAACATCGTCATCATCAACAGATATCCTAATTCTGATCTTATGATGTAACAAAAGTCAGGATAAAGCAACGTAAGATAGCTGAGATGAGGACATTGCCCCGAGGAACTTCTGCACTAATGTCCTCAGGCTGGATTAACTTCCAATGACAAACACAATCTGCTTTTATGTAACACATGACATAAACCATTGGTGTGGATCTCCCTGATGCCCAATGACTATAATTTTTCCAGGGTTCTTGATGCAACATCACATGAAATGCTTCCTCAACATCAGGAATAATCACTCTCATCTCATTTCTGGAATTCAGCTCTTTGGTCCATAGGGTTGTGACAAAGTTTGAAGCTGATTTTTTTGGGAAACATACATAGGTGAACAAGTGCTACTTGATAGTCACTCTGAAAGACACCTTCCAAGTGGGTGACTTACCAATATCACCTCAAGTGCCTGGAAGTGTACCACCAATTAAAACTTCAGAAAATGCTCCTGACTGAGTGGAAAAACCACTCTGATTGCATCTGTATTTTCATGAATATCAATGTCCTCTATATTGAAGTAACAATCCTCAGGAATGCTCTCTATTGAATTTGTCATGATAGATGACACCCGACGTTTGACACTAAACAATTTTATACTCCCAGCCCACTCACAAAATGGGATCACATGGAAGTGCAAGACAAGGCATGCTGAAGACTAGTCTTAAGAAACCAGAAATCAGCACTGTCACTCGTGAAGAAAAGGTCACCAATCTCAATTTTGCCAAAATTACAGTCAAGTGGAATTTGATGCCTTTTCCTCAAAAACAAAAATATAGAGCATAGAAAGGAAAAGAAATCTATAAATTTAAAATCTATACTACCTTTTAATTCAGTGGAACAGCTTATGGTTAGCTGTCAACATCAAGACAAGTATGGAACGCACATGATAAGAACTCAGGAAAAATCTGCTTGATCGAGAACTTTCTGTGATGGGCTAGAAAAGATGCAACTATTTGCTACAGAATTGAAAATAAAAAGAGAGGCCCAGCTACATCTGTGGCTATGCCAATTGGTTTGTACTTTCCTACCTGATCACCACATCTCTTTAATGCCTTTTATCCAAAAGTCCAATTTCAGCCCTGAGTACACTTAAAGACTGAGTGTACACAGAGATGGTAAATTCCAATCATTCACAACTCCATGGATTAAAGAAAAATAGCTGATCTCTATCCTAGATCATGCACACTAGTTTTAAACTCTCTAAATCTCAGCAAAGATTCAAAGTGCATTTATTATCAAAGTATGTATGCAGTATGCAACTCAGAGAATCGTCTTCCTCACAGAGAGCTACGAAACAAAGAAAATGATGGAACTTGTTCAAAGGAAAACATCAATCCCCCCACACGCTAAAAAAGCACACAATTGGCAACACAAAAAAATGAGTGCAAAACAGAACGGAGTCGAGGCATATTCAGTTCAGCTCAGTGTTCGTTATCCGCAGGCCACCCTGATTCAAAATAGCCCAAAATAGCAACACAAAAAGGAGCAGCCAGGAACCAGAAACACGTCATAACGTGAACAACAGAGCCCAATCCATAAACCGCAGACTTAGAACTCTGACATCATCAAGGGAAAGAGAGATCATTTGAACGCAGGGGCCTCCCTTCAGGAGTAACGAGCGAGAGGGAGAAAGAGTCTGTCACATGCAAGCACCTTCCTCTGGCAGTAGCGCTTGCCTGGATGATTTCTATCTTCCTCAGTGATTTAATCAGTGAGATTGGCAAGAAATCGAGTCGATCATGAGCAAGTGCCCCATCTCCAAGCTCCTTGGCCTAAAGGCTACACACCTCATGGAACATCCTTGGAGACAGCAAACGCCAGATCACTCAATCGGCCTGAAAGCACACTGTCACAAGCTTCAACAGTAGTAGAACCGTATTTGAAAAGAAAAGAAGAGAAAGAAGCCATTTCATGAACCATCTGGAGGATGCCACTCTTGACCGCATTGTTCGCTGGTGCTATCTTCTTCTGGAGGCTCTGTAATGATTCAATACAACCATTATTCTGAAAAACATTGGTTCATATTTTTAAATTTTTCTTCCTCACAGAAAAACCTCTTATGTCAGTGAATCAATGCAAAGCTTCTCCAAGACAAGTATATCCACTGGTACGAAGCCAATACTTCATAGAGTATTCCAGGTATGAACTCACCAACACCATGAATACTTGCAGCAAGATTTCTTGAACAGGATACCACCTGAATGACATTTACTAGGTTCTCAAAACTTAAAAATATGCCGTTCTATGTTCCTATCAGAATTAATAATCCCATATTTTGCTATCAGTTTCTTATTAACTTAAATTGTTTGAGATTTTTGCAAGCTTGGCATCCTGTTCACAATTTATTTGCCTATGCTGGCTTTGCATCATAACAAGGATCAGTCATTAACAGGAATTCTAAACAGCCGAAGAAACAATGCAGAATCTTGTGATATCTTACTAGGAACAGCTGATTAATTTGAAAATGTCCTGTTTATTTAAACTCTCTATTATCTTATCAATTTCTTAACATTGTTAATGGTTGTAATTCCATAAAGCTTGCTATGTAGCCAATTACATTACCAAACTAGGAACAAACTTGGAACCAAAAGCACAATCTTTAACTAATATCTTAGAGTCTACTAAAAAAGGTTTAAGGTTGAAACTCAAGTCTTACAATAATTAACATTTTTAAATGTTTATTTAAAATATGATATATTTATTGAAGATTATTTATTGAAGAGACCTGGCTGGTGGCGTAGTGGGATCAGTGCTGGACTTTGGGACGAAAGGTCCCGAGTTCGAATCCAGCTGACTCCCCTGCATGCTTTCCATCCGTGCTGGGTTACGAGCTGGGGATCTCTTTGGAAACTCACCCGGCAGAGGGCAATGGCAAACCACTGCTGTAACTTGCCTCGTACGTGGTTCCCCTCTACGTCAGAGAGGCGTGGAGGGAAATCGTCCAATAACTGGAGAAACTCCGGATGCCGTGTACCTTTCCTTACCTATTTATTGAAGAATTTACATCCCACAACCATAAAATTAGGTTCTATAGGGAGATTTTTCCATAATAGAGTGCATGGCCTGCTTTCCCACTTAAACCTACATAGCCATTTATTGTAATTTAGATTTACAAGTATCTGAAATTTTAACTGATTTACTTATTTTTTCCTTGAACAGATTGGAGAAGGCTACAAAACCACAACATGATGATTTTACTTAAAATTTGTATGCACACCGAATACTCTAGATTGGATGAAGTGTGAGTGGATTGATGCTTCTCTTGGAAAGACTGCTTAGATCTTTGGATGATGGAAATGGAGGTAAAAGATATTGCATCCCTGATTGATTGGAAAGTGCAGTTTGAAATGGAGTGCTTGGTTGTGATTGTAGAGTTAATTAGAATCACAAAGGGAACAGTTCCTTCAAAATGCTCAGAAAATGAAAGAATGACTTGTTAGCTCAAGGTCAAGTTTGTTACCATATATGCAAATACATGTATGCATAGGTGCAATGAAAAACAATGAAAAGGCAACAGCATCATAGACACCATATAAGCAGATTCACATGAAAGACATAAATCAACAATAAATTATATACAATTTTACAAGTAAGAACAGAATAGGACAAAAATATAACATCTATTTTAGTGCAAAGTGATCAAAGCTGTCATTGTTTCATCACTTGCTACATTAAGTGATCAGGGTTGTGCCATTTGCTTCAAGAAGCAAATGGTAACTTTGTTGAACAGGTGTTGCGAGACTTCAGTATTCTGTACCTCCTGCCTGATGGTGTCTCTGAGATGGCATGGCTTGGACGGTGAGAATCTTTGAGAACCTGAACCATTTCCGACACTTCCCTTCCCTTTCTCAATCTCACTGTCTTTATCTCCGGAGACAGCTTACAAACCAACTGACTCACATCTACCTGGACTAGTCTGTTCTTACCCCATCCTCCCACCACCTTACCAGGGATAGGGTTCCCCTTGTCCCCTTGTCCTCACCTACCACCCCACTAGCCTCCGCGTCCAGCACATAATTCTCCTAACTTCCGCTGCTTCCAACTGGATCCCACCACCAAACACATCTCCACCGCCCCCCCCAACGTTCTGCTTTCCGCAGGGATCACTTTCTATGTGATTCCCTTGTCCATTCATCCCTCCCCTCTGATCTTCCTCCTGGCACTTATCCTTGCAAGTGGAACAAGTGCTTCACCTGCCCCTACACCACCTCCCTCACTACCATTCAGGGCCCCAAACAGTCCTTCAAGGTGAGGCAACATTTCACCTGTGAGTCTGTTGTTGTCATATTGTGACGAGAATACACATAAAATTAAGATGTTTGCTGGCCTGGGTTAGCATCAGTGACATCAGCAAGTGGTCTGCCACCTGCCCTCAGGGGAAGGAGAGATAGGGAACAATGGAGCAGCGTCTGGAGATGTGTAATGAAGGGACGTGGGAGAGAGAGAGCTGTCTGGAGCGGCTCCCCCTTTGAACCCTGAACTGTTTGAAGTAATGGACAGGCGATACCCCAGCAGGGGGATAAAAAGGGACCGGTTCGCTAAGGCAGAACACACACGCCACCCGAGGTAACGAGACCCTGGAAGCGGTGCGCCTCTCACGAGTGGGTGAGAAGTATCAGACAACGGCCAGGGTGGAAAGGTACGATCAGCGGGAACCCGGTGTGTGTCCGCCCTTGCCTGGGTGCCGGGTTCACTGCAGAGGATCGACCGCATCTGGAGGAGGGGTCACAGTCGGTGACCTCAGGTGACATCACCAAGGACCCGCCCAAAAGTTGCTTGTGAGCAATCTCGCCGGTCTGTGAGTGAAGCCGTTCTGAATGATCAGTTGTTCCTGTTCTATCTCTCTCTTCCCCCACATTGTCCATCGCCATGGCAACGATTA
Organism: Mobula hypostoma; assembly: GCF_963921235.1. NCBI lineage: Eukaryota > Metazoa > Chordata > Chondrichthyes > Myliobatiformes > Myliobatidae > Mobula > Mobula hypostoma. Next base: position 194,283,715 of record NC_086098.1, read on the forward strand.
CTGCGAACTGAACTACTAACTGGACTGAACTTTGAGTCACTTTGAAATTTGGTCATTTACCCCTAGACAACGATAGAGCTTGATTGATGCTGTTATCTTAATTCTGTGCACATGTGTGTTTATCATCGCTGAACTGTTGCATTTATTATCCTTTCGATTACTGTGTTGCTTGTTTCTTTAATAAAACTTTCTTAGTTCTAGTACTCCAGACTCCAACTGAGTGATCTATTTCTGCTGGTTTGGCAACCCAGTTACGGGGTACGTAACAATATACTCTGTTCAGTGCTCCCGATGTGGCCTCTTTTATATTGGTGAGACCTGACTTCGATTGGGAGACTACTTTGTCGAGCACCTATGCTCCATCTAAATGAACAGGCTGGATCTCCCAGCAGCCACCCATTTTAAATCTGCTTCCCATACCCATTCTGGTATGTCCATCCATAGCCTCCTCCACTGTCGGCATGATGCCACACTTAGGTTGGAGGAACACCACCTTATATTCTGTTTGGGTAGCCTCCAACCTGATGACATGAACATCAATTTCTCAAACTTCCAGTAATGCCTCCCCCCCGCCCCAACCATTTCCCATTCTCCCTTCCCTCTCTCATGTTATCTCCTTGCCCACTCATTGCCTCCCTTTGGTGCTCCTCCCCCACTTCCTTTTTTCTTTCTTCCGTGGCCTTCCGTCTCTTTCACTAATCAACTTCCCGGCTCTTTGCTTCATTCCTCCCCCTCCAAGTTTCACCTATCTGCTGGTATTTCTCTCTCCCCTCCCCCCACCTTTCCAATCTACTCCTCAGCTTTTTTTTCTGTCCTGTCCCACAGACGTTGCCTGGTCTTCTGAGTTCCTCCAGCATTTTGTGTGTGTTGCTCGTTCGGATTTCCAGCATCTGCAGATTTTATTTGAGAAACAGTGTTGCCTTCTTCAGTTAGCAAGCTCCTGCAGATACAAGCGATGATAGGGAGGAATATGCCTGTGATGTATAGGGCTGAGTCCATTTTGTGCAGTTTCTCATGAATCTGCACCTTCAAATTACCGTATCAGATCATGATGCAATCAGTTAAGCTCCTTTCAATGGTTATATCTATATATGCTTGTTTGGTGACAAGCCACACCTCCTTAGGGTTGTGCCCTCATTAATCTCTCTTTAAGAAAGTAAAGATGCTGATGTGCCTTCCTAGTGAATGCATCTAGCTTAGCTGGTGGAAATTATGTAACAACGTGGAGTCCCAATCTTAGGAGGGGAACACGAGGAATTCTGCAGATGCTGGAAATTTAAGCAACACACATCAAAGTTGCTGGTGAACGCAGCAGGCCAGGCAGCATCTCGAGGAAGAGGTACACTTGACGTTTCAGGCCGAGACCCTTCGTCAGGACTAACTGAAGGAAGAGCTAGTAAGAGATTTGAAAGTGGGAGGGGGAGGGGGAGATCCGAAATGATAGGAGAAGACAGGAGGGGGGAGGGATGGAGCCAAGAGCTGGACAGGTGATTGGCAAAAGGGATATGAGAGGATCATGGGACAGGAGGCCTAGGGAGGAAGAAAGGGGGGAGGGGGGGGAAAAACCCAGAGGATGGGCAAGGGGTATAGTTAGAGGGACAGAGGGAGAAAAAGGAGAGTGAGAGAAAGAAGGTATGTATATAAATAACGGATGGGGTACGAGGGGGACGAGGGGCATTAGCGGAAGTTAGAGAAGTCAATGTTCATGCCATCAGGTTGGAGGCTACCCAGACAGAATATAAGCTGTTGTTTCTCCAACCTGAGTGTGGCTTCATCTTGACAGTAGAGGAGGCTGTGGATAGACATATCAGAATGGGAATGGGACGTGGAATTAACATGTGTGGCCACTGGGAGATCCTGCTTTCTCTGGCGGACAGAGCGCAGGTGTTCAGCAAAACAATCTCCCGGTCTGCGTTGGGTCTCGTCAATATATAGAAGGCCACATCAGGAGCACCGGACGCAGTATATCACCCCAGCCGACTCACAGGTGAAGTGTCGCCTCACCTGGAAGGACTGTCTGGGGCCCTGAATGGTGGTAAGGGAGGAAGTGTAAGGGCATGTGTAGCACTTGTTCTGCTTACAAGTATAAGTGCCAGGAAGGAGATCAGTGGGGAGGGATGGGGGGGACGAATGGATAAGGGAGTCGTGTAGACAGCGATCCCTGTGGAAAGTGGGGGGGGGATGTGCTTAGTGGGGAGATCACGTTAGGAGGAGAGCTGGAATGAGAAGCAGAAGTGTGGTTAAAAGGAATTATTTGGATTGGAGAAGCTGTATTGTGCAAAAACTAATTCAGCTAGGCGAATGAATGTGGTGGTAAAGGGGAACTGGTTGAAACTACCTTCAAAAGGATGAAGTGACAGGGTCTCAGGACTTCTTGGAGTAGGACGGAAATACAGAAGAATTGGATAAACCTGGTGCACATATAAATTAACACACATAAAAGTTGCTGGTGAATGCAGCAGGCCAGGCAGCATCTCTAGGAAGAGGTACAGTCGACGTTTCGGGCCGAGACCCTTTGTCAGGACTAACTGAAAGAAGAAATAGTAAGAGATTTGAAAGTGGGAGGGGGAGATCCAAAATGATAGGAGGGGGAGGGATGGAGTCAAGAGCTGAACAGTTGATGGCAAAAGGGATACGAGAGGATCATGGGACAGGAGGCCCAGGGAGAAAGACAGCAGTGGGGAACCAGAGGATGGGCAAGGGGTATAGTGAGAGGGACAGAGGGAGAAAAAGGAGAGAGAGAAAAGGAATGTGTCTATATAAATAAATAACAGATGGGGTACGAGGGGGAGGTGGGGCATTAGCAGAAGTTAGAGAAGTCAATGTTCATGCCGTCAGGTTGGAGGCTACCCAGACGGAATATAAGGTGTTGTTCCTCCAACCTGAGTGTGGCTTGATCTTGACAGTAGAGGAGGCCGTGGATAGACATATCAGAATGGGAATGGGACGTGGAATTAAAATGTGTGGCCACTGGGAGATCCTGCTTTCTCTGGCGGACAGAGCGTAGGTGTTCAGCCAAACGAACTCCCAGCCTGCTTCGGGTCTCGCCAATGTATAGAAGGCCACATCGGGAGCACCAGACGCAGTATATCACCCCAGCCTCGTGTTTGTATATATGAATTATCTGCGTTTTGCTATAGCATATACTTTGTTAGTAGCTAGGTTTTCACATGCACTGTTTTTAAACAACATTGAACTACGAATGATATTTCCGCCAGAACACGAGAAATGTGAGTGGACTGAAGACGTGAAAAGAATTATACCCAAATTAAGCCGCGATACCACGAAACCCGCAGCTCTAAAGCCCTTTCACCTAGAAACTTCCATGGAGCTGAAACGCCGCGGTGTGTTTCGGGAGTTGTAGTCAGCATGCAGGAATGACGATTGGATCGGCATCCGGGTCTGGATTGGACTGTAACTCCCAGCACCAACTGCGACAAAGTGCGGGGCTCCCTGAATGGCTGGAGTCAGCGCCATATCTAAGAGACGAGGCTGAGCGAAGGGAGGGAGTTTGGTCTTTTTTTGGTACTGATGTGAACGGCCATTGTTCGCGTTCTTTCTTTAACCATCCGAGGCATTTTTATTTTTTGTTAAAAGAAAGAAAAATCACTAAATAATGGGGAAGTTGGAGGAAATAGTACGTATCGCCAAGAAGATGGATAAAATGGTCTCTAAGAAAAACACGGTGGGTAGTGTCCCGACGGTGATGCAGGGCTGCCCACTCCCGAGTTCCGGTGATGATTTTGCTTTGCTGCGGGGAGCTGGCAGCAAAGGTGTAGACAGGAAGATATAGAGATTAATCGAACCACTAACTCTACGGAAGGCTGATTTAATGAAACATTCATATTAACTTTGTTGGCAGTGAGGAGTGAGATTTGCCGAGCCACGGTTACCGTGTTAGCAATGCAAATAAACCTCAGATTGGAATGCTTCTAAGACTGAGTTTTATGCGTCCGCCGCTGCATTAAATTTATATAGCTCTGAGTGTTCAAAGCTTTGGAAACGAAATATTCATATCTATTCTCAATTTATAATTTTCGTCTTGTTCGTTAAACTCACTGCCAAAGATGAAGACTGTATAGAAAATATTGCATGTACAACCTAAAATACTGCATTTATAACCTACAATGGCAGAAGTTATAGTTTAGAAGCCTCGGGGCTTCTGTCGTTTTTCCATTTTCATTCCAAAATTACATAATTTGACTTTCCTCCTTTTATGAAGCAACTCAGCTATATTTGTTCAATCATTAAAGACGAATTTTGCAGATTTTTTCTTAATTTTAATTAATAAAAACCCTTCTGTTTAGATGTTCTGTAACCTGTTGGTTTATGGAGCATTAGATGAAATAATGAAATGTATCTGAGTCCAGCTGTGATACTCTGATACAATACCTTGGATTACCTTGAGGACGGGTGAATGTAAATAAAAACTTAAAACAAATTAAAATCATAAAAACTAAAAAAACTAAGATGCTGGAAATTTTAAAAAGAACCAGAAAATATTGGAAATATTCGTCTGTGTCTGGCTGCATCTCTGAGAGGAGATGTGGAGTTGTGTTTCAGGTCAAAAAAACTTACTCAGAAGTAGGAAGGAGAAACCAATCCTATTAAGCTGTAGGGAGGGGAGGGTGATGTTTCTGTTAAGGTAAACTTGACACCTTGGTGATGAGGTGTAAACAAAGTTATCTGATCATTGAGAGAAATAAAGGCAAAATACAGAGTAGGAAGACAACAAAATCAAGGTACATGAAATTGTAGATTTTAATATTGAGTTCAGTGTCCAGACAAAAGATGAGGCGCTTGCAAGTTTGCATTATGCGGCATTGTACAATGCAAGAGACTACAGACACAATGTTTCTTCCCACCTTGACTGTATTCTTTCTCCTCTGGTCCTGTTCTGTCTCACTTACCCCTCAACAATGATGTAGTAAGGTGAACAACTGGAGTGCCACATGGGTGGCCATAAGTATGGATATGTACAGACTATAAGGGAAAGTATGTAAAGGATGGAAAGTTATTGAATGGTTTATTGTATATAATTTATTTTTGAATAAAGTGTATTTTGAAATAAAAAAGAACTTAACTCCATGACATTTTGATGCCCTCTGCCACTTCGACTGTTTAGAATTTGTTGGTCCCAATAGGCTTATCTTTACCATGAATGTAAAGTCCCTTGTATGTATATACACATTAGGTTGATCTGGGGGTATTCTTCCTTGAGCAATGCCCAACTGTTTCCTGTCCACTAAAGCACTCATCCACATGTCTGAACTTGTTTTTACATTGAACTATTTCTCCTTCAACAGCTCTCACTTTCTTCAGATTAAAGGAGTAGTATGGCCTCAATCTATGCCTGTCTTTTTGTGGAATGTATCAGTTGCCTTCATTCTCCTGGACATGCTGTATCTTTTATCACTTTTTACAAAGCTGTGACCACATATCGTCTAATTTGCTTCTACTTTTGGCTCCTTTTCTGCGCTAGACCTCTATTACCTGGTCCACGAAGGTGATGCAACGTTGTCCTTTCACCTCTTCCCTCTCACTATCCAGGAACCTGTACAATTTTTCTAGGTGACATATTAATTGTGTATAGCATAAGTGTGGTCTGTGCACTAGAGATCCAAATGCATATTGGGTGACTACAGAGTGCTTCATTTGGTGCACAAGGATGACCCCATGTTCCTCCTGCCTGTCACTTTAATTCTCCATCCTGCTGCCACTCTGACGTATCATTTGCCTCCTGCAGTGTTATAGTGTGGTCAATGCAACTTAAGGAACAGCATCTCATGCTTTGGGCACATTACACCTTTCTCCCTTTGATATTGAATTATACAATTTATGGTAACTTGATTTCTATTCACATCAGTCACCCATTGGAGATAGTGGCTCAGCTTCTCCCCCCCCCGCCCTTTTTTTTACTGTAAGTGCCTTACATGTTCCATCTAACTTGCTGAGGATGATTTTCTACTCTGCATTTCCCAACTCCCATTATTTTTAATGTTCTTATTCACAAACTTTGGTTATTGACCTGATAACATTGTTTTTAGTTTATCATCCAGGTTTTATTCCATCGGGATCATACCCCTCCCCCCACTGTCATTGCAGCTTTTCTCTCCAGACAAAGTCTTCAACCTGAAAGTTTAATTCTGTTTCCCACTGATGCATCTTGTAAATAATCTTTGAGTGACTATTAACAGATAGAAGTGTTTGTTTTTTTTAAAATACTTTGCAGGTCTGGGTTTTACTGCTTAGACTTAACTACTTGCGTTATAATCACACTGCTAAGAGCTGAGAGCATACGCATTTCTCCAAGCAAGTGCAGACTGAATGCCATCTTTTTGTGTCATTTTTTTGATTTATTAGTAGTATTTGTATTATTTATTTTCTTATTTTCTGATTGATTGTAACATTCCATAATTTATAGGAAAATTATTTCTCTAAGCAAAGTGCATGAATGCAAAATATTTTGATTTGAAATATAACAATTGCTCTGCATTTCTATTCTGCAGAATGGTGCTATCGATTTATTGAAGGAGCTTAAAAGCATACCAATGACACTGGACCTTTTGCAGGTAAATATTAAATATTAAAATAAATTCTAGGGGTCAGCCATTTTGAACTCAAGTCTATTTCACCATTCAACAAAAAAATCTCAGCTGATTTTTTTTTTTACCTTGAGTACCATTTTCTTATTGTCCTTCGTTCCCTGTTTATTCTGTGGTGCACTTCTGCCTCTTGCCCCTTGTTTTCTGGATTCAACTCTGTTATTGTTTCTGTAGTTCTCTGGAATCTCCAAAATTATCTTTTTAATAATGGTATAGAATGAATCCTAATCTTGACCAGTCATATTCACACTGTTAACAGAAATCTTTGAAATGGCACTGGTTAAGTGAGTACAGACCAGATCATATCCTGACCAGTAGCTTGATGTGTTTGTTTTGTCCTACTCCAGGTTAGTGCAGCCAGAGCTACCTTGTGCCCCCTGAGTTAATTTTGCTGAAGTTTAAAGTGCAGATAAGAGCTAAGGAACAGGTAGAACTGCAGTGCAGAGTGAAATTTGGTTCCATATACTTTGCAAGGGTCCATGTCCCAGTATATTCCTAGCAGCTGCATAAAAGAGGACTCTGATATACAGTCTGATCCCACACTGTATTGCTGGAAGGTCATCAATTTGCCCTTTGGTTTGCCTGAAACTTGTTGATCTTCTAGCAGAGTGGGATGTCTGTCAGGGAATGCTGCAGACTGGCTTACTCCAGCTTATGTACCGAGGTATAAGACCATAAGACATATAGGAGCAGAATTAAGCCTTTCAGTCCATCGAGTCTGCTTCGCCATTCCATCAGAGCTGATCCTGGATCCCACTCAATGCCACGCACCTGCATAACCTTTCATGCCCTGACCAATCAGGAAACTATCATTGATGCACTGAAGCTGGGTGTAACCAGCATTAAGGCTTTATGGAGAAGCACCACAGTATAGTCTCTTTCCACTACAGTGCATGGAGGGGCAGGAATTGGATGGGAATCTCTCTCAAACAATAAAAGCAGTATTACCTCAGCGGGCCACGTAATGCCAATTTTTTTATTTGTATATGATGTGTTTGTATTTGTCTTCCTCCTTTAAAATTTACATTATGTACAGTAAAGTACTGACCAAAATTGTGTATTTTTTTGTACTTGTATATATTTTCATCATTTCATAAAATTGTTGGTCTTCCAGCATAGTGAGATGTTTTGTAAAGGAATGCTGCAGACTGGCTCAGGGGTGCACTGAAACCGAGTGTGATCACCATTAAGCCTGTGTGGTGAAATACCACAGTATCTCATTGTTTTGAGCTGGTGGACTGGGTCATGTTCAAGGACCCATCTGTAGATCTGAATGAATACACCATGGTTGTCATGAATTTTATTAAAACAGTTGTAGGTGAGTGTGTCCCCACAAAAACATTCATTCTTCCCTATCCAGTAGCCCTGGATGAACCATGAAATCTGCAACCTCCTGAAGGCCAGATCAGAGGCATTTTAAGTCTGGTGACTAAGAAAGTTACAAAAAGACCTGGTACAATCTCCAGAAAGCCGTCTTATGTGCTCGACACTTGTGGCAGGGCTCATATACTATCACCTCTTATAAAGTTACATCAAGTGACATAGGCAACAACAGGGCTTCGCTTCCAGATGAGCTGAATGCCTCCTTTGCTCACTTTGACTGTCAAAACATGGAGGAACCATCAAAAGCACCCACGGCTCCTGATGATCCTCTGATTTCAGTCTCTGAGGCCAATGTGCGAGTAGCCTTCAGGAGGGTGAACACACGAAAAGCATCCAACACAAATGGGGTACACGGCCAAGTATGAAAAGCCTATGCTGATCAACTGGCTGGAGCGTTCACTGAGAACTTTAACCTCTTGCTTCAGCAGTCTGAGGTACCCACCTGCTTCAACAGGCGTCAGTTATACTGGTGCCTAAAAAGAACATGGTATCCTGCCTCAATGACTATTGTCCAGAAGTACTTGCATTCAAAGTGCTGAAGCTCCATGACCTAGGTTTCAGTACCTTCTTGTACAATTTCCTCACTTGTCCTCAATTTCCTCACTTGCAGACCACAGTCAGTTTGGATTGGGAAGAACGTCTTCATGATTTCCATTAACACAGGTGCACCACAAGGCTGTGTGCTTAGCCCCTTGCTCTACTTGCTTTACACTTACGACCGTGTGGCTAAGTGCTGCTCCCCCAATGCCACATTCAAGTTTGCTGATGATACCACTGTCGTAGGCAGAATCAGATGTGATGAATCAGCATATAGGAGGGAGATTGAAAACCCAGCTGAGTGGTGACATAACAGCATCCTCTTACTTAATGTCAGCAAGACCAAGGAGCCGATTATTGACTTGAGGAAATCAGAAGTCCATGAGCCAGTCCCCTTCAGAGGATCAGCAACTTTAAATTCCTCACTATCATTTCAGAGGACCTGTCCTGGGCCCAGCACGTAAGTGCAATTACGAAGAAAGCACAGTAGCGCCTCTACTTCCTGAGGAATTTGTGAAGATTCGGCGTAACTTTTAGAAACATAGAAAACCTACAGCCCACAATATAGGTCCTTCGGCCCACAAAGCTGTGCCGAGCATGTCCTTACCTGAGAAATTACCTAGGATTACCCATAGCCCTGTATTTTTCTGAGCTCCATATACCTGCCCAGGAGTCTCTTGAAAGACCCTATCATATCTGCCTCCACCACCGTCGCCGGCAGCCCATTCCATGCACGTACCATTTTCTGTGTAAAAATAACTTGCCCCTGATAACCCCTCTGTACCTACTTCCAAGCACCTTAAAACTGTGCCCTCTCGTGCTAGCCATTTCAGCCCTAGGAAAAATCCTTTGACTATTCACTCGATCAATGCCTCTCATCATCTTATACACCTCTATCAGGTCCCCTCTCATCCTCTGTCGCTCCAAGGAAAAAAGGCCAAGTTCATTCAACCTATTCTCATAAGGCATGCTCCCCAATCCAGGCAACATCCTTGAAAATCTCTGCACCCTTTCTGTGGTTTCCACATCTTATAGTGAGGCGACCAGAACTGAGCACGGTACTCCAAGTGGGGTCTTTTTTTATTATGTGTCTCCAAGTAACCTGAGACCTCATCCTTAATAATAGACACCAACATCTACCCAACCAGAGGTCAGACTAACTGGCCTTTTGTTTCCTTTCTTCTGCCTCTCCCTTGAAGAGTGGAGTGACATTTGCAATTTTCTAATCTTCCAGAACCATTACAGAATCTAGTGATTCTATAAAGATAATTACTAATGCTTCAACAATATCTTTAGCCACCTTTCTCAGAACCATCTGGTCCGGGTGACTTACCTACCTTCAGACCTTTCAGTTTCTGAAGAACCTCCTCTCTATTAATGGTAGCTTCACAAACTTCATGACCCCTGACACATGGAACTTCCACCATTCTGCTAGTGTCTTCCACAATGAAGACTGATGCAAAATACTTATTTAGTTTGTCCGCAATTTCCTTGTCCCCTATTACAACCTCTCGAGCATTGTTTTCCAGTGGTTCGATATCCACTCTTGCCTATCTTTTACACTTCATGTATCTGAAGAAATTTTTGGTATCCTCTTTAATATTATTGACTAGCTTACATTCATATTCCATCTTTACCTGAATGACTATTTTAGTTCCCTTCTGTTGGTTTTAAAAGCTTCCCAATCCTCTAACTTCCCACTAATTTTTGCCCTTCTATATGCCCTCTCTTTGGCTTTTATTTTGGCCATGGTTGTGTAATCTTTTAGAATACTACACTTTTCCTCTTTGAGATGTATATATTCTGTGCCTTTGAAAATGCTTCCAGAAATCCCAGCTGTTGCTGCTCTGCTGTCATCCCTGCCAGCTAGCCGGCTCCTCTCTCATGCTTCTGTAATTCCCTTCACTCCTATTTAATACTAATACATCTGACTAGCTTCTCCTTTTTAAATTTTAGGGTGAATTTGATCATATTATGATCACTTTCCCCTAAGGTTTCTTTTAACTTGAGTTCTGTAAATCAATTCTGGTTCATTGCACAACACACTATCCAGAATAGCTGTTACCCTAGTGGGCTCAACTACAAGCTGCTCTTAAAAGCCATCTTGTAGGCACTCTAGAAGTTTCCCCTCTTGGAATCCAGTACCAACGTGATTTTCCCAATGTACCTGCATGTATTTTCTATCTCCCGTTGTAATTTGTAGACCACAGCCTTGCTACTTTATACAACTGCCATCAAGGTCTTTTTACCCTTGCAGTTCCTCAGCTGTATCCACAATGATTCAACACCTTCTAACCAATGTCACCTCTTTCTAATGATTTGATTTCATTTTTGTTTTATCAACAGAGCAATGCTGTCCCCGCTACCTTCCTGCCTGTCCTTTTGATACAATGTGTATCCTTGAACATGAAGCTCCCAAGTATAATCTTCTTTCAGCCATGATTTAGTGATGCCTACAACATTATACATACCAAACTGCAACTGTGCTACAATTCATCTACCTTATTCTGTGTACTGCATGCATTCAAATATAACACCTTCAGTCCTGTATTCATCTTTTTCGATTTTGTCCACCTTTTATGTTGCAGTTAATCCTGTTGACTGCAATATTTCTCTATCAGCAGCCTCTCCTAACTACACATTGCCTCTGTAAACCAGCTACCTCATCTTCAGCACTATCACCTGCTTTTCCTACAATACTTCTTGCATTGAAATATATGCAGTTCAGAGCACTAGTCGCTCCATGCTCAACCTTTTGATTCCTAAATTTGATGTCCTATTAACATTTGCCTCCTCACTTGTCTGACACCTCTGGTTCCCATCCCTCTGCAACTCTAGTATAAACTCCACTGTGCAGCATTAACACCTTCCCGCTAGGATATTAGTTCCCCCTCTAGTTCGGGGACAAATCATTCCTTATGTACAGGCCCTGTCTTCCTTAAAAGAGATGATCTAAATATCTTATTCCTTCCCTCTTACACCAACTCCTTAGCCGCATATTAAACTGTATAATCTTCCTAGTTCTGGCCTCATAGCAAGTGGCACGGGTAGCAATCCTGAGATTATAACCTTGGAGATCCAGCCCTTTAACTTACCACCTAACTTCGTCACTCGTCCTACCCACATCATGGGTACCTACACGGACCATGGCCTCTGGCTGCTCAGCCTCCAGCTTGGGTCTGCTGAGGACTTGATCCAAGATGTCCTAAGCCTGGCACCCAGGAGGCACCGTACCATCCAGGAATCTTTCTTGTCAAGAATCTCATTCCTGTCTTTTACTCTAACTAATGAATTCCCTATCACCACAACGTATTATTTCTCTTTTTTCTGCCACCAACCCCCCCTCCAACCTTTCCCTTCTAAGTCATAGAGCCAGACTCAGTGCCAGAGATCTGACCATGTGACTTTCCTCTGTTAGGTCAAACCTCCCCAACAGTATCGAAAGTGCTATACCTGTTGTTGAGGGGATGGCCACAGGGGTAATCTGCACTGGCTCCTAAAACTTTTTCCCTTCCTGACTGTCACCCAGTTTCCTGGGTCCTGCACTTTGGGTGTAACTATCTAGCACCCCTTCAACTTCCTGAATGATCAACTTAACCAGCTTCCCACTGGTCATAGCTCTATTGTGTCGTAGCAGCAACCCAATGTTTATCCACTTCCAGCTCCATCTACTTAATGTGGAGTGTTAGAAGCTGCAGCTAGATGCACTTCTCGCAGTTGTAGTCAGGGACACTGGAGGTCTTGCCTTCCCACATCCTGCAAGAGGAGCGTTCCACTATCCTGCCTGACATTTCTACTCTCCTAGATCAGATATAAAGAAGGGAAGGGGGAAAAAAATTAACCTAGAGCTTTACTTCTTTTTTCTTTCTCTGACTGAAGCCTCAAAGAGCTAAACCCTCAAGATCACCACTCTGACTCTGTCCACGACAACAGCCATTGTGATAACAGCAGCTGTGCTTGCCCCTGCCTTTTAATTTGCTCTTGCTAATCAATCCCAAAAATGGATTGGTCGCTGGTCAAAGCTCTATTGCGCAGCAGCAGTGACCTGCTGCTTACTTTTCTACTCTGGCAGTGGACCTGAGTGAAATTCCCTCTCAAAACTTCCGATGTCCAAATTGGTCACTGGTCAAAGCTCTAAAGCCCTCCCCACCATCTATGCAAAGTATTATCATAGGAATTCGGCATCCATCATCAGGGACCCCCACCACCTCAGACATGTTTTCATCTTGCTCCTGCCATTTGGAAGAAGGTACAGGAGCTTCAGGACTCTCACCATCTGTTTCAGGAACTGTTACTACCCCTGAACCATCAGGCTCTTAAACCAGAAGCGATAACTTCACTTGCCCCATCATTGAAATTTTCCCACAACCTATGGACTCACTTTCAAGGACTTAATATTTATTGCTTATTTATTTAGTATTTTTATTTCTTTCTTTTTGTACTTGCACAGTTTATTGTCTTTTGCACACTGCTTGTCCACCCCGTTAGTGCGTTCTTTCGTTGATTCTATTAACGGTTATTGGATCTCTTGAGTATGCTCGCAAGAAAATGAACTTCATGGTTGTATATGGTGACATGTATGTACTTCGATAATACATTTACTTTGAACTTTGCAGACTATTTTTGACATGCTAATAAAGGGCTGAGGATATGTCTACACGCTCTTCTGGGCTCTGGATATATCTTTTGAAAGATCTTGGAATGCTTAACGTTTTCTAAGTTTCTCTCTCTCCCATGTCATATTCAGACATGCATCATGTTTTCTTCCTTGTCTTTCATCTTGCATTTAAAAGAGATTGCAAAGAAGAGCCTAGTCCCAAATAAGATAAATGAAAGTATTCTGCTTTTCATACCTGATGTAGTTAAATTGTGAATATTTGTTTCAAATTGTAAACTCTCTACAGAACTGCGCAATTCAACAAAAAAAATTTTGTTCCATTCTCAGTGTAGAACCCCATTTTACTTCATATTTCATGCCATACTTTCCATACCATAAAAGTCATGAAATGTTTCATTCACGGAACTGTATAGCACCGCCTCAAAGGCCAGTATTATCAATTTTTCAGTATGGGCCTAATATCTCATGTAATATTCCAAGTAAGCCGGTCTCATTCAACTGAACTTCTTGCATTTTTTTGCACAGTTGCAGTAATTTACCATTTCCCTTCTCAATTGCTTGCATATTATCAAGGATAGCCATTCTTGTTTCTGATCTTATTCCATCCATTTCTCTTTTGCCATTTATAGTGTGTTCATCTTCGTTGCTTTCTTAGCTATGTAACTATGTGTTATCTGTAAACTTCCAACACATTGTATGTCAATTTTGTTCCAAGTCATAATGTAGATTATAGTTAACTGAGATGCATCTCTGATTACTTTTGCACTATTCATAGCTACCTACCAATTTAACAATTTTCCAGATTAATCCAGTCCTACCATTTCTTTTCCTAGGGCAATACAAGATGTTTTTCCAAAATAAAAATGATATTTATCCCTGTAAAGAACAGAGCAGTTTACATAAGCTAAAAACCAAGATTGCAGCCTAGCTGGTTGCTGGAGGAGTTTACAGCTAAAATGGTTTTGAAAATGGCAGTTTCATTATTCAAGTTGTTTTTCTAATTTGATATTGACTAATGTCACTTCATCCTTATAGTCCACACGGGTTGGAATGTCTGTGAATGCTGTTAGAAAACAAAGCACAGATGAAGAAGTCACAACACTTGCCAAGTCACTTATCAAATCATGGAAGAAGCTATTAGGTAATGTTGAGTGTTCTGATTAAAAATAGTATGCTCTAACTGTATACATTTCAACCACTAAAGATAATGAAGCATTTTGGCTATATGCAGTAGACAAACCAGATGGAATATTTTTGAAATTGGTGCATGAATAAATGGTAGTAAAATGTCACAGGAATTCAATTTGCTGTAAAATTCTTATCTTGGGCAAATTAAAATCAAGAATATTTTAAAATAATTAGATAGTTCTGGCTTGATGACCATAATATATAAGTAATGAATTGGGCATGATAACAACTTTAAAATCTTTAGACACTTAATCTATTGTCTGTTTGAGACCTGTGATGTCATTTACCTTTGTCCTGTGATAGCCACTGTGTGTATTTTTTGTACTGCCATTCTATTTTGATTCTTCTAAAAACTTGATAGAGGACTTACTGTACTTAATATTGAATTTATGTACTTAGTGTAAATTTAGCATTTAATTTGTGCTTTATTTGTTTTAATCAGGACAGATTCTCTGCACTTGTTGCCCCAGTGATTTATGTTATTAAACCACTCTAGTTGGGCTTCATTGTACTATTTTAAGTGTTCTTTGTTTTTGTTGAGTACAATTTTGTTAACATTGTTCCAAATATCAAATTACCTGTCCGTATATTAATTTCCAATATTTGGTTCTATGTTCTAAAGATTTTTAGCAATTCATCTACTGTGTTCAAGTCTTTCTATTGCTTTTTGTTTTACCTTTACTGATGCATTTTATTAAGATTTGAGCTTAAATGAGTTTATCTGTACCTTCTGGCAGATTGTATTTTTTTTTAATCCCTGTTATTTTGGGGAAAAAATTCAGTGAATGCTGAATTAATGGGTGCAAAAATTGGATTATTTCTGAAATTATATAGCAAGTGTACCACCTTTAAAGCAATAGGTTAAATTATACAATATATTGTGTAACAAATTCTAATCTTGACCTCTGGATTCTGAGTTTGCTGATTTTATTAATGATGCATTGATTAATTTCAGTATTTCTAGTTTAAGTAGGGGATAATTTGCCCAGGGCTCCTATTCCTATCAGCTAAACGTTTTATTTTCTGCTGGAAAGTTTGTGGTGAATATTTGGCATGGAGAGAATCAGTTTGGCTGTGATGTCCTCAGTTTAACAGCTTTCAATCTCCAGTCAGTCTCCACGCAAACGGTGAATACGTGGGTAAAGCTTTGGCAACTTGCTGCTTATACCTCAGCAAAAGTTGATGGTCTTCAAGTAGGATGAGTGTCAAGTAAATCTCAAGGGTGTGAGATTACTATTAAAGATTTGCACTGCATGCTTCGTAATAGTTGGATCCATTTTTTTTTGTTGTTTTGTTTTATTTTGTGGGAAGGCATGAAGTTTCCTTGGGCTGATTTCTGACATTGTCGAACTACAGCAGCTGTGTGATGCTTATCATGGATAGAGCTGGTGAGGCAAACCTTGCTTCCAAAAATGGCGTCTTGAAAATCTCCAGACCATTCCCAGTGGCAGTCATCAGCAAACTCAGGTGAAATGTTAAAATAAAGCGCTTGCATCATTTTTAAAGCACCACTCGATTGAAGAGGTGCAGAAGAGCTGGTCAAATCTGCTAAAGATTGTTGAAAATATGTTGTTTAAGTGTTTGTGAATTGCAGTTAATTTTTAAATTAACTCTAAATATATTGAATTAACTATAATATTTAAATGTAAGGATGGATAGACTTGTTTGCTCAAGTTTGACATATTTTACAATTGATTGTTTTGGGTTTTACAATGCCTTTCTTATACAACTTGTTTGATTAAACCAAACCAATGCAAATATTGTTTCTGCAGTAGATGCCACGTACTATGTTGGATTAAATGCAAATGGCTTATGCTCTTAGATATTGATGCTCTTACTCAACTCCTGTTCCTTTGGAGTTAAGAACTTGCCAGTTTCTGAGATTACTGATTTTCTAGATAATGGGATAAGTTAATCGTGCTGTTTTCTAAATCAGCTATTGGACCAGGTTTTGACATCTGGTGCTGTACGTGTGGAGTTTGCATATTCTCCTTTTAGTACAAGAGTTCCCAGTGTCCATTCTCATTAATTTTCACACCCCCAAAGGTGTGTTTGGTGGCTAAATAGCCCCATTGGAGAATGGTAGGGGAATTGAGGGTGTGAGAGGAGTGGTGCAGTGAGTTTGAGGATGTGATAAGGAAATGAGTGTAATGGATGTTACTTTTTTTGGAAAAAAGTGGGCCAAAATGGCATTGTTGTTTAAGGTGCAGCAAATTTAGGGAATTATCAAATGTCAGCAGAGAAGAATTGTCATCAAAGTTATTCCACTCATAATTTGGATAAAACATTCTATTTAATTCTCGATTATGTTTGACAAATGGCTTTTTGTATTTGCAAAGATGCAGTGGAATCTGGTTATGTGAGACACATTGGGACCAATACTTAACTAACTTAAGCCTCATCACTTCTGTTGGTTCTGTTGACTATCATAACATTGCCATTTTGACATGCCTTTTCTATTTCCTGTTGTAATCTATGGTCCATATATGGAGGTCTGTATATAACTGCCATCAGGGTCTTTTTATCCTTGCAGTTTCTCAACCCACAAGGATTCAACATCTTCCGATCCTATTTCACATCTTTCTACTGGTTTGATGCCATTCTTTACCTGCAGAGTCATGTCACCCAACTCTGTCTACCTTCCTATCCCTCTGATACACCGTGTAACCTTGGACATTCAGCTCCCAATTGCAACCATACTTCAGCCACGATTCATTGATGGCCACAACATCATACCTGACATTTTTAAATGGTGCAACAAGATCATCCGCCTTATTTCTTATACTTCGTGCCTTGAAATATAACACTTTGAGTACTGTACTTCCCTTTTTGATTCTGTATCACTAATGCACTGATACTCGCCCTGCTGGCTGCAATTATGTCCTATCATCTGCCTGTCCAGTCTGGCAGCACACTATCTTTGGTTTTTTACTACCATCTCTCTTATCTGGAGTTCCTTCACTCTGGTTCCCACTCCCCTGCCAAACTAGGTTAAACCCTCCCCAACAGCTCTAACAAACCTGCCTGCGGGAATATTGGTTCCCCTTGGGTTTCGGTGCAACCGGTCACTTTTGAACAGGTCATACTTCCCCTAGAAGAGGTCCCAGTGATCCAAGAGCCTAAAGCCCTGCCCTCTGCACTAGCTTCTCAGCCATGCATTATTCTGCCATATCATCCTGTTTCTACCCTCAATGGTGCATGGCACAGGCAGCAATCCAGAAATTACTACCTAGAAGATCCTGCTTTTCAGCTTTCCACCTTGCTCTCTAAATTCTCTTTTCAGGACCTCTTTGCTTTTCCTTCCTCTGTCATTGGTTCCAATATATAGCAAGACATCTGGCTGCTCTCCCTCCCTCTGCAAAATGTGGATGCAATTCGAGTGTCCCTGACCTTGGCACCTGGGAGGCATTGTACCATTCCTGTGTCCCCTTTACATACACAGAATCTCCTCTCTGTTCCCCTGACTATCGAGTCCCCTATCACTACCGCCCTCCTCCTCCCACTTACCCTTCTGCACCACGAACCCATGCACAGTGCCATTAAACTGGTCTCTGTGGCATTCCCTGGGCGGTCATCCCCCACAACAGCATCCAAAACTGTATACTTATTATTGAGGGAATGACCACAGGGGTGCTCTGTGCTAACTGCCTATTCACATTTCCATTTCTCCTGACAGTCACCTACCTACTCGCCTCCTGCAACTTAGGGGTGACTACTTCCCTGTAACTCCAATTAATTATCTCCTCACTGTCCCATACAAACCGAAGGTCATCCAGTTGCTGCTCCAGATTCCTAACAGGGTCTTTAAGGAGCTGTATCCGGATGCACTTCACACAGATGTAGTTCGCTGGGAGACTCTGACTCTCCCGGGGACTCCCAACATCTGTCATGAAGAACATACAAAAGCCATTTACTACGGTAGGTGCAGTAAGAGGGGGAAAAAAGGAACCTTAACAGAAGTTTACCCAGAGCCAACAACTCTTTCGAGCCAAAGCCTCCTTTGCGCCAAAGCTTGACGTTCCTACTCTTACCACTGGCCTACCCCCAAGAAAATGACCTTGTCTCTTCTGTACTTTTAAACAAGCTGCTTCTGCTGCTGATTGGGCAGTGGGAATGAGCCTGAACGCCTGCGAAACTCTTCCTTTTAAACAGGCGTCACCGACCTGTGAGAAACCTTGTTGTTGTGGTCTGCTCCTGCCACTGATTTGGTCGTCAGAATATGCCATTTTCCAACTCTCCATATATTAAAGTAAGGAGGATAAGCAGAGCGGCCGTTGGAGTTAGTGGATATTTTGAGGCTTTAGTGCTTCGAGGCTTCAGTCAGAGAAGGCAGAAAAACTGTAGGTGGAGTTTTTCTTTTCATCCCCATAGTTTGTTGTTTTCTGTCTTTACAGTTGCTCAGTTAGGAATAGCAGTAATGCCAGGCAATATTGTGAATGCTTCTCTTGTGGGATGTCGGAAGGCAAGGAGATCCCTCGTATCAAAACCTGTGAGAAGTGCATCCAGCTGCAGCTCCTAACACTTTGCATTAAGGCGTTGGAGCTGAATTGAATGATTCCAGATTCCAGATTATTTGGGAGGCTGTTAGAGAGGTAGTTACACCAAAGGTGCAAGACACAGGAAATTGGATGCCTGTCAGGAAGAGGAAAGGGGTTAAACAGCCAGTGCACAGCACCTGTGGCCATCCCTCAACAGCTTTGGATACTGTTGGCAGGCTGACCTAGTAGAAGAAAGTCACAGCAGTCAGGTCACTGGCACTGATCTGGCTCTGTGACTCAGAAGGTACGTGGTGAGCTGTGGTGATATGGGATTAATTACTTTGGGGAATGAGATTCCTGGATGGTATGTTGCCATCTGGGATATTTTGGATCAAGTCCTCAGGATTCATAAGTGGGAGGGTCCATATAGGTACCAGTGACATGGGTAGGAAGAGTGACGAAGTTCTGCAAAGTGAGTTCAGGGAGTTAGGTGCTAAGTTAAAGCACAGGACTTCCAGGGTTGTGATCTGTAAGGATAATAGAAATTCACTATTGCAGAATTGGCAAATCCCAACCAAAAAAATTGAGGTACAGAATAAAATTCACTCATGGAATTTATATGGGGGAAAAGTAAATTGTTTTCCATGTTTTTTTCTTGACGTGCACAAAGGCTTGTTACGGTCTTCTGGAAATAAAGCCCTCTGTGTAATGTGGGTGGGGGGGGTGGGGGGAAGATCACCTTGTAAGCTTTTATGAATGGTATAGTGTGTCAATAAAGATTGTGATGAGTGATTTTAACTTTCCTCATATTGACTGGGACTTTCATACTGTAAAAGGATTAGATAAGATAGAGATTGTCAAATGTGTTCAGGAAAGTTGCCTTAATCAGTACATAGAAGTCCCAAGTAGAGAGAGTGCAATACTAGATCTTCTATTAGGGAATGAGAGAGGGCGGGTGACAGAAATTTGTGTTGGGGAGCACTTTGCATCTAGTGGTCATAATAGATTATTTTATTGATCCCAAAGGAAATTACAGTGTCACAGTAGCATATTAGAAGAGAAGTAAGAAAGAATAAAACAAATTACTTCAAACTCTCTAACGGGGGTGGGGGGTCCTCACTTCCCTGGCTATAGGTTGACTCATTATAGAGCCTAATGGCCGAGGGTAAGAATGACCTCATACAGCGCTCTTTGGAGTAGTGCAATTTTCTTAGTCTATTAATAAAAGTGCTGCTCTGTTCAGCCAAGGTTGCATGCAGAGGATGAGAAACATTTTCCAGGAATTTCTGTAGGGTCCTTTATTCTACCGCAACGTCCAGTGTGTCCAGTTTGACTCCCGTAACAGAGCCAACCTTTCTAATCAGTTTATTGAGCCTGTTAGGATCACCCGTGTTGATACAGTTGCCCAGCACACCACTGCATAGAAGATGCTGTTAGTTTTAAGGTAATTATGGAAAAGGATAGGTCTGATCCTTGGGTTGAGATTTTAAATTGGAGAAAGGCCAATTTTGATGGTATCAGTAAGGATCTGGCAAATGTTGATTGGAACAAGCTGTTTTCAAAGGTGCACTTAGTAAGTGGGAGGCCTTCAGACGTGAAATCTTGAGAGTACAATGCTTCCGTGCGCCTGTCAGAATAAAAGGTAAACATTACAGGTTTAGGAAATCTTGATTTTCAAGAAATGTTGAGGCCTGGGTTTTAAAAGAAAGGAAATGCATTGCAGGTACGACATAGGCAGGCAGAAACAAATGAGGTACTTACAGAGTATAAAAAAAATGCAAGAGAACACTTGAGAAAGAAATCTGGAGGGCTAAAGAAAACATGAGGTTGCTTTAGCAGACAAGATGAAGGAGAATCCTAAGGGATTCTACAGATATGTTAAAAGCAAAAGGAATGCAAGGGACAAAGTTGTTCCTCTGGAAGATCAGAATGGTAATAGATGTGTGGAACCTAAAAACATGGGGAGAGCTTAAATGCATCAGTATTTACTCAGGAGGTGGACAGAAAGTCTAAAGAATTAAGGCAAAATGGCATTAACTTAATAGATCCTATACAGATTACAGAGGAGGAATTGTTTGCTGTCTTGAGGCAAATTAGAGTGGACAGATCCCCAGAGCCTGAAAAGCTGTTCTCTCAGACCCTGCAGGAGGCAAGTACAGAAATTGCCGGGACCCTAGCAGAAATATTTAAATCAGCCTTAGCGAGAGGTGAGGTGCTGGAGGATTGGAGAATGGTCAGTGCTGTTCAGCTGTTTAAGAAAGCTTCTAAAAAATAAACCAGGAAATTATAGGCCAGTGAGCCTGACATCGGTAGTAGGAAAATTTTTGCAAGGTATTCTTAGGCCACCGGATAAATGAGTATTTGGATGGATGTGGACTGATTAAGGATAGTCAGCATGGCTTTATGCATGGTAGGTCATGCCTAACCAATCTTTGAGTTCTTCAAGGAAGTTTCCAGGAAAGTTGATGAAAGTGAGGCAGTGGATGTTGTCTGCATGGACTTCAGCAAGGCATTTGACAAGGTCCCACTTGGGAGGTTGGTCAAGAAGGTTCACTTGCTTGGCATCAGGATGAGGTAGGAAATTTGATTAGACATTGGTTTTGTGGGAGAAGCCAGAGTGGTAGTAGATGGTTGCCTGTCTGGTGGGAGGCCTGTGACTAGTGGGAGGCCTGTGACTAGTGGAATGCTGCAAGGATTGCTGCTGGGTCTATTGTTTGTTTGTCATCTATAGCAACCATCTGGATGATAATGTGGTTAACTGGATCAGCAAATTTGCAGATAACACCAAGATTTCGGGGTGTAGTGGACAGCAAGGAAGGCTGTCATGGCTTGCAGAGCGATCTGGATCATCTGGAATAATAGGCTGAAAAATGGCAGATGGAATTTAATGCAGACAAGTGGGAGGTATTGCACTTTGGTCAGACCAACCAGGGTAGATCTTACACGGTGAACAGTAAGGCACTGAGGAGTGCTGGAGAACAAAGGGATCTGGGTATACAGATCCATAATTCATTGAAAGTGGCGGTACAAGTAGATAGCGTTGTAAAGATTGCATTTGACACATTGGCCTTCATAAATCAAAGTACTGAGTACAGGAGATGGGATGTTATTTTGAAGTTGTATAAGATGTTGGTGGGGCCTAATTTGGAGTATTGTGTGCAATTTTGGTTACCTACCTACAGAAAGATGTAAATAAGGCTGACAAAAGTATAGAAAAAACTTACAAGGATGCTGCTGGGTCTGGAGGACCGGGGTTATAGGAAAGACTGAACAGGTTAGGACTTTATTTCTTGGAATATGGAATATTGAGAGGAGTTTTGATAGAAGTATACAACATTATGGGGGGTATAGATAGAGAAAATTCAAGCAGGCTTTTTCCACTGAGGTGTGGGACTACAACTAGAGGTCATGAGTTGAGGGTGAAAGGTGAAAAGTTTAAGGGGAACATTAGGGGAAACTTATTCACTCAAGGTCTAAGTGTGTCCTACAAGCTGCCAGCACAAGTGGTGCATGCAAGCTTGATTTGAACATTTTGAGAAGTTTGGATAAGTACATGGATGGTAGGGATATGGAGGGCTATGGTCCCCGTGCAAGTCGATGGCAGTAGCCACTTCAAATGGCTCATCGTAGATTTCCGAAAGGCCTGTCTCTGTGCTGTAGTTTTCTATGACTCTGACTCTAATTATTTTCAAAATATTTCATTTATCATAACTTAAAATATAATTAATTATCTTACTTTAGAAAATGGAAAAAGACGTTTGATTATGATATAGATATCACATGTATCATGGAGTTTTACAAATTTCACTATAAATCAATTAAATAGAAGCTTGATATTAGTGAAATATTTCATGATTTCCTCAAATTTGTTGAGAATACAAATTTCAAGTTGTGGAAAACTGATGTTGAATTAGTTTCTATTTCTATTTAAAATTTCTATTTCTGAGTGAAAACCAAAGATGCTGGAGACATTCAGCAATGAATCTGACCTGCAGCATTTGTAGAAAAACAGTTGACACTTCAGGTGGAAGCCCCTTTTATTGTTATGTTCTGATGAAGGGATCTTCAACATGAAACATTAGCTCAGTTTTACACACCAATTTCCAACATCTTTACGTTTCTGTTTTGGAAGTGCAGGTTTTTGATTCTCTTTTTCAATTTAACAAAACAAATTCCCTCATATCATTGTTAATAGAATTTCTAGTATTTTTGAACTGGCTCCCTGTGCATGTAGAGTTAATTTGACCTTTTTCTGAAAATTGCTCGTGTTTTTAAGTTGCCGCAGTTTGTTTTCTCTAGCTGCATGCAGTTCAGATTGGTTAAATCTTGCTAATTTTTAGAGAACAAATGGTGATTTGAAAAAAAATATTTTATACATTTCAATGAGCCACATCTGATTTCTGAGTAAGTGTCCTGACTTCATGGCCTTTAATGTATGTTACTTTCCATAAATATTACAGCAATGAAAAGCTAACAATAGTTTGATTTTTAAATTGGCAAAACACTGAGTACTTCAGTTATCATTTTGAACTTGTTAGGTTAGTTTAACAGATAAATCCTCAGATGTGTGAGGATGAAACAAAGCTGGTAAAAGTGATTTGCCATTACCAGTTACAGGAATCCTAGGAATAAAATTACTGAATTTTGGATTGCTTTATTAAGTACATTATTCCAAATAAAATGCCAATATAACAGAAGATAGTTATGATGTTAAAAGCACCCTTTAATTTTGCTGTGTAATCATTTCAACATTTGTTTTTGTCTCAGTGGTAACAGCATGAAAATTGTTCAGTGATGAAAATGTTGATATTGTGAGGTGAATGTTGCAGGGAAGGATAAATGAGCTTTGAGTAAATTCTTTGTGTGCCATGACAGTGGTGCGATCTAGTGAGTCCCAAAAAAATTTAGTGGAAGGTCTGATAGGCATCTAGTATGGCTCATGTATCCCATAGTTGTCTAGCTACTATATTTTAGGTTATTAGGAAATTGTTTTTTAACCAATGTATAGGTGTGATGCCTGACATTAATTCATAATATTCATAAGAAAGTGAAGTTTCTGATAGGTAATTTTTACATTAAATTTAGATAATCCTTTATGGCATGAAATCAAATGTATTTGGCCTCTTGTCAGTATAAGATACTATAATTTTACATGTTTTAACATTTTATACCTTTTGATCATCTAAATTAGATTTGTACAGTACTGTGCGAAAGTCTTAGGCAATCTAGATTTTTTGAGATTTTTGTTTTGGACGTTTTTTGTCTTGGACGTTTTTTGTCTTCTGCATTAGTGTGTCAGTGGTAAAGATCAAATGTTAGATTTACGAACATTAGTTTTTGTAAAATTTAAATGTAATTTTTGTATTTCATTAAAGAAAGTAACATATTGAGAAACAGACCACTTTTCAATTAAAAACTTGATTACTTTTTAGGCATATAGCCCAAAGCGTGATTAAACAAAGATAACAAATGGGATTCGGCCCAAAACGTCGACTGTACTCTTTTCCTTGATGCTGCCTGGCCAGTACTTTGTGTGTGTTGCTCAGATTTCCAGCATCTGCAGATTTTCTCTTATTTGTAACAAATGGGATGCTAATTATCATTGACATAATGAGTTGCATGAGTTAAGCTGATTAACTGAAACTAAAACGGGTATAGAAGGAATCAAAGTGGGTAAAGGACAACCAAACTGAAAGGTAAGGGTGTGGCAGATGTGACAGTTTAACCTTCAAATCATCAATTCTTGCACCGTGGCAAGAGTGAGCATAGGAACAAGACATAAAGTGGTCATCCTGCATCAGCAAGGTTAAAAGTTGAAAGTAAAGTTTCCTATTAAGTACATATATGTCACAATATACAGCCCTGAGATTCATTTTCTTGTGGGCATACTCAGTAAATCTGTGGAATAATAACCATTACAGAATCCATGAAAGACTTGGACGTTGAACAGAATGCAGAAGACACTAAACTGTGCAAATACAAAAAGAAAGAAATGATAAATAATAAACAATAAATATTGAACGTGAGATGAGTCCTTGAATACGAGTCCATTGGTTGTGGGAGCATTTCAATGATGGGGCCAAGTGATGTGGAGTGAAGTTATCCTCTTTGGTTTAAGAGCCTGATGGTTTAGAGATAGTAACTGTTGCTGAACCTGGCGGTGTGAGTCCTGAGGCTCTTGTACTTTCTTCCTGATGGCAGCAGCAAAAAGAGAACATGTCCTGGCTGATAGAGGTCCCTAACGATGGATGCTGCTTTCCTGTGGTAGCGTTTCACGTAGATTTGTTCAATGGTTGGGAGAGCTTTACCTGTGATGGACTGGGATGTATCCACTGCATTTTGTAGGGTGTTTCCATACCAGGCTATGATGCCGCCAGTCAGTAAACTCTCCAATACAAATCTATGGCAGTTTTTAAAGGTTTTAGATGTCATGCCGAATCTTTGTAAATTCCTAAGGAAGTAGAGGCTCTGCCATGCTTGCTTCCCAAGGTCTCTCCCAAGCAGATATTTCGCAGCAGACAGGAGTTTCAAGATGTGTACTCCAAGCTCTTTTGAAGAAGCACAAAGAAACAGGCAATGTTGAGGACCGGAAATCCAATGGTTGTCCACGGAAATTGAGCGCAGCAGACAAGAGGTACATCAAATCCCTTCTAAATCTGAAGAAGTCTAGTACTGTTATCGGCTCTTAACTCTCAGAAACTACTGGAACCCAAATACACCCCTCTACAGTCCAGAGATGTCTAGTCAGAATTGGCTTGGAAAAGTTGCCGCCAAAAAGCTAGGGGTGCTGAGTAATGGCAGCAGGTGCGCTGGACTGTTGAGTCAAAATTTGAACATTTTGGCTCAAACAGGAGGCAGTTTATCTGTAGAAGAGCTGGAAAGTGCTACATGAATGGGTGTCTGCAGCGAACAGTGAGGCACAGCAAAGGTTCCCTACTGGTTCTGGGCTGCATTTCTGCAAATGGAGTTGGTGATTAATAGAATGCTCAATGCTGAGAAGTACAAGCAGATTCTCAAACCATCCTGCAATCTGATTGGTCCTAACTTAATTCTGCAGCAGGACAATGACCCCAAACACATGGCTATGGTCTTTTTAAAAAAAAAAATACTATCTTCAGCAAAAAAGTACAAGAGTTCTGCAACAGATGGTTTTGTCTCCACAGAGCCCTGATCTCAACATTATTGGGGCTGTCTGGGATTACCTGGAGAGACAGAAGCAGGTGAGAAAGCTAAAGTCTGTAGAAGAATTGTGGCAAGTTTTCCAAGCAGCATGGAAAGAACTACCAGCTGATATTTCTTATAAAACTGCATGAAGCAATTTTAAGAGAAAAGGTGGTCACACCAAATTTTGATTTAATTTTTCTTTTACTGTTTACTACTTTTTAGTAATTTATCTGATATTTAGAAACTTTTCATTTCATTATTTTTCAAACTATATTTGGTTTGCAGGATTTTTTTTACATGTGCCTAAGGCTTGCACAGTACTGTAGGTGCTCAGAAGCAGATAGGAAAAGGTAAAGGGAAGCATTGTATTAAATTGTAGATAGCAAAATCAAATGGGGGGAGGGGAGATCAGGTGGGAGAAAGACTAAAAACTGTAAAACTAAGTGCCAGAGTAGAACTCAGACCCTGAATGTACCTGAGTTTTATTGAATAAGATCTTAAGTTTATAATAGTTTTAGGAAACTAAACTAAGAGTGGCCAAAAGAATACACAATAATAACTATAGTTAAATTGATTTACTAGGACTAGCTTATGTGCAATTGTCCCAATGTAATTAGGGATTCTAGATAGGGTAAGTGATAGGTTGAAGAACTGTATCTTGGAGTGGTTGTCTATGCATATGAATTGAATTGACACTATTACTTGCATCCTTCAAATACAGGAGGAATAAAAATGTTTACATTACATCTCCATTCAAATGTGCAATTATAGCAATTCGTAATAAATATTATGTACAATGGGATAGTCAATATAACATAGAAATAAAGTAGTGGCAGCATGAATTAAGCAATCTGATGACCTGGTGGAAGAAGCTGTCCTGGAGCCTGTTGGTCCTGGCTTTCATACTGCGGTACCATTTCCCAGATGGTAGCAGTTATAACAGTTTGTGGTTGGGGTAACTCGTGTCTCCAATGATCCTTCGGGCCCTTTTTCCACACCTGTCTTTGTAAGTGTCCTAAATAGTGGGAAGTTCACATATATAGATGCGCTGGGCTGTCCGCACCACACTCTGCAGAGCCCTGCGATTGAGGGAAGTACAGTTCCCATACCAGGCAGTGATGCAGCCAGTCGATGCTCTCAATCGTGCCTCTATAGAAGAATTTGAGGGGCCCATACCAAACTTCTTCAACTGTCTGAGGTGAAAGAGGAGCTGTTGTGGCTTTTTCACCATACAGCGGGTATGTACAGACCACGTGAGATCCTCTGTGATATTTATGCCAAGGAACTTAAACCTGTTCACCATCTCAACTTCAGATCCATTGATGTCCATAGGGGTTAGCCTGTCTCTATTCCTCCTGTAGTCCTCAACCAGCTCCTTTGTTTTTGTGACGTTGGAGGAGAGGTTGTTTTCTTGACAGCACTGCGTCAGGGTGATGACTTCCTGTCTGAGCTGCCTCATTATTATTTGAGATTAGGCCAATCAGTGTAGTTTTATAAGCAAATTTAATTAGCAGATTGGAGCTGTGGGTGGCGATACAGTCATGGGTATACAGAGAGCAAAGGAGGGGGCTTAGTACCACAGCCCTGAGGGGCACCTGTGTTGAGGGTCAGAGGGGCAGAGGTGAGGGAGCCCACTCTTACCACCTGCCGGCAATCTGACAAGAAGTCCAGGATCCAGCTACACAAAGCAAAGTGAAGGCCGAGGTCTTTGAGCTTCTCGTTGAATCGGAGGGAATTATGGTGTTGAATGCTGAACTGCAGTCCAAGAACAGCATTCTCACATAAGCATCCTTCTTCTCCAGATGTGTGTAGAGCTGTGGCTATTGCATCATTTGTTGGTCGGTTGTGTCTGGTGGAAGCAGAAGTTGGAAAGGAGGTTACAGTAACTAGTGCAATAGCTTTTTTGTTGAGGCATTGTTTCTAAGAGTAGGGTGTTTATGCCAGAACTGTAAACACTAATTATGTCTTAATAAAGGAGTAATGTGTACATTTCTGATTGCAGTTTTCCAAGAAAAATATGGTAGAACTAGGAATTGGAAGAAATTGGAGGCTGAATAATTTTAGTTATGAGGAAAGGTTGGCTGGACGAGGATTGTTTTCTTTGAGGTGGACACTTGGATATTTGCTTGGCTAGGATAAATGTGATGGGTAGAATGGCTGCCTTTTCCAGTAAATTTCTACAATTCTATAAATAGTAAACTTCAATATTGATGGTTGGATAATTTCTTTCCAAAGAACGCCTATTAAGGTTAGTGTTTTATTTCCAGCAGCTAAAGTGGATATTACCATGAGATGAATAATTGATCCTCTTGTAATATCTTAATTTAACAAACTATCACTTCAGACTTCTAAATATTAGATATTTCTAGATCCAGATTATTTAATTTTCACTTCTGCCATGTTGCTTGTTAATAAACTGGATTAATCTGCAGCAGGTCATATTACAAAAGTATTTATAATTGGCTAACTTGAGAGTTCACTGTGGTAAACATGAGACCAGTTGGAATACATTAAAGTTAGATATTCTAGTATTTATTTTAAAATAAAGTTTTCAAAGCTGGTTTTTTTTTTAGTGTGAGATAGGTTTGATTTTGAAGTGTAGATTTGTAAATCAAAACTTTTTATATGTCTGGTTGTTGATCTAGACTTAATGGGAATCAATTCTGACTGGTTGGCCATTTTATTTTAATAGACATGGGAAATTGAATATTTAATGTTACGTACCCCGTAACTGGGTTGCCAAACCAGCAGAAATAGATCACTCAGTTGGAGTCTGGATTACTGGAACTAAGAAGTTTTATTAAAGAAATAAGCAACACTGTACTCTAATCGAAAGGATAATAAATGCAACAGTTCAGCAATGATAAACACACATGTACACAGAACTAGGATAACAGGATCAATCAAGCTCTATCGTCGTCTAGGGGTAAATGACCAGTTTCAAAGTGACGCAAAGTTCAGTTCAATTCAGTTCACAGTAATCACTGCCGTGGCGGTGGACAGTGGGGGGGGGGGGGGAGGAGAGAGAGAGCGAAAGCGAATGAATATTCAAAATGGCTTCCACACAGACCTTCGATATTCTTCGCAGTCAACTTTCGGGCGAGCCCTTTGTAATGTCTTCTGAGGTCACTGACTGTGACCCCTCCGTTTCAGATACGATCGTTCCTCTGAAGTGAACCTGGCACCCAGGCAAGGGCGGACACACACCAGGTTCCCGCCGATCGTACCTTTCCACCCTGTGCGTCTATGGCTTGGTCCCGCGACCAGCCCTCCAAAACTCCCACCAACTTGTGGGAGGCGCACTGCTTCCAGGGTCTCGTTACCTCGTGGTGTCATGTGTGTTGCCTTAGCGAACCTGTCCCTTTTTATCCCCATGCTGGGGTATCGCCTGTCCATCACACTTCAAACAGTTCAGGGTTCAAAAAGGAGCCGATCTTGACAGCTCTCAGACCGTGTCTCCTTCCGTTAAACTCTCTCGTCTCTTCATTAACATTTCCAAATGCTGCTCCATTGTCTTCTTTATCTCTCTTTCTCCTGAAGACAGGTGGCAGATCAACTGTTGATCCCACTGGTGCCAGCACAGGACAGTTAACATCTTAATCTATGTGTACTCTTTGTAACCCTCTTTCATCACACCCCTCACCTTTAAGGATTTTTACCGGGGTAAAAATTACAAACATGAATACATTATTAGATACACACAAATATACATCTTCATCAGCTATTTGGCCAATACAGAGAATTTTAAGTTGTCAACACCTGACATAGTCAGCAATCACATTTTCCGTTCCTTTTATATGTGTTATTAATAATCCCCTAAACCAGGCTCCAACTTAGCAAACTTCATAGTGGCCGAAAACACTGATGAATTGCGATCAGTGTAACCTCTCATTGGGTTTCGTCCCGGACCACGATAACAAGGGTCGTCCCATCCCGACTTAGTTTTCTCTCGCAAGGGCTTAGTAGGAGGGGCGGGGTAGTAACCGCAGAGTTATTGTAAAACTTCCTACAGTACCCCACCATCTCCAAGAGCCTTCTGAGGGCCCTCTTGTCTGTCGGGGTTGGGATGTCAGAGATAGCCCGCACCTTAGCTTGCATCGCTGCCAGCTGCCCCTGTGTTACCACAATTCCCAGATAAGTGACCTTCGTGTGGCCGAACTCACTTTTTTCGAGGTTCACTATCAAGCTGGCTTCGGACAGCCGTATTACATTGCCAATATACACTTCTGTGTTCGTTAGCCCTTTCGTCACTGAATTACTCATTCTATAGGGGTGTTGTTCACTAGGCTGACCTAGCGTGACAAACACCACCCAACGTCCCAGTTCTTTGCATTGCCTCGGGACAATCAAACACAGTGTGCGAGCCGTTTAATTAATTCTCCTAAAGAGTCGCTTTGTTCGGGGATTAAGGGAGAGACCTTATCAGCAGAGCTGGCCAAAAAAATAGCCTTCTCCCATCTGGTCGATACCATACCCATCTTTTCAAAATGGTTTTTTTTCCTTATCAAGGAGACCCTAGCTTCATTGATTTCCGCGCTAACACTGACTAGGTTTGTTAGCATATTAAAAGCCTGTGACCGTCTCAGTTCGCGTCTGCCATAATCAATAACATCCTTCCTCCTGTGCAGCCAGTAAACCTCTTTCATGATTCTGCCGACTGTTTCCTTCAGCACCTCAAAATGTCCACCGAGGGGTATTGTGGGCCAGGTTAAAAATCTCTCGTCTCTTCATTAACATTTCCAAATACTGCTCCATTGTCTTCCTTATCTCTCTTTCTCCTGAAGACAGGTGGCAGATCAACTGTTGATCCCACTGGTGCCAGCACAGGACAGTTAACATCTTAATCTATGTGTACTCTTTGTAACCCTCTTTCGTCACATTAAGTAAATACTTCCCTCAGAACTTCTAGCGAATTTATACAAATCTATTTCTGAATAGCTGAAGTAGAAATATGTCATGTCTTTTAATCTGCTATATAGATCTACATCTGTTTAGGGTACAGATGTAGTGTAGGGTACAGATGTAGTGATGCAAACATTTGATTTTTTGACACGTTGAATGTAGGGTTGTGATCATCCCAAGTTCATTATGCCCAGAAATATTAAATGGGTTGTATAATAGATTCAGAATCCAGTAATTGATTTTTTTTTCCCCTAAATCAATGCTTTGCAGATGGCCCAACAGGAGACAAAGATGCTGAGGATAAGAAAAAAGGATGTTCATCGTCCTCAAAAAACAGTTCAGATTCCACAGAGCAAAGGTCATTTCAGATATTTTGTTTTAAGTCCTTTAATACAGATACATTAAATTAAACAATTGTTATTTTTTTTCTATGGTCAGAATATGGTTAATTTCTGCTATCTGGAATATAAGTAACTGATCACAGTCTGTCTGATAAATGTTTTTCCGTAGTTAGCTATTAGAAGTTTCAGTGGTAATAATTTGTAGCAGAGTAAATACTAAGTTAAGCTACAAAATTTCTAAATTTTGCTCTTTAATGTTGTCAGTTTATTTCTGTTGGCTGGTCTCCAAGGATCTGATATTTCAGTGCTTCACCAAATTAAATGTGGCAGTAACTTATTTCCTTTACTCTGAACAGCACTTGTTGATCAATTAAAAGTGAAGATATCTGTTCTGATTTTCTTTGCATGAGCCAGTGTTTTAAACTTGGGGAAGGAAGGATGCATAGAGAGGGATAGAAATCATTGTTTCGGAGGATGATAGCAATTTCTAGTTTTTTTTAAAATGTAGAATGGATAATATTTGTATAATTTTGAAAGTTTTTTTTAAATTCAGGAAGAAAATTATTTACAGGCTGTCCCTGGGTTATAAATGACTGACTTACAGATGCTCCTACATGCAGTTGTGCTCTTACAATACTATTGAATTCAAAAGTCCAATGTGCATAGAAATGTTCACCCTTATGGCAGAACTGGTTTCCTATATCTTATTAGTAATGGTACTTTCTTATCATTTATGTGCGCTTTTCATGTTATTTGTTAGAACATCATGCAGATATGATTACCACATTGAGTAAATCTGTGTGTATTTTAACTTGTGGACAAAACCAACTTATGTACATCTGTAAGAGCACACCACATTTGTTACCTGAGGCTGGCCTGTGATATGTAATCATTTTCTGTAAGAAGATAAAAGATTTCTATAGGTTGGATTTTAAATAATCTTGAAGGATGTTCATAAGCAGATCTACCATTTTTATTCAGCCCTTAGTCAACTCTTGTACATTTCGTATACTTGTGGTATAACATCCAAATGGATGGAGACTTGGATTTTTTTTTGTGTGGGACTATTAAATTGAATAGGAATAGGATTTTATTCTATAAATTGTTAGTAGTTTTGCACATTTTTTTGACGAAGAATATTTATCAAATGAATGTCCTCTGTCTTTTGTAGCTCCTGTAAGAAACCAGAACCAAGGACACCTACGACTCCAAAGATGACAACGTTTCCACCAGTTCCTGTCACCAGTGATACTGTCCGTAACAAATGTAGAGAATTGTTGTCAGCTGCTCTCCAAACAGACAGTGAGTAAATACTTAGAGCAACCAAGTTCTGTGACCAAGCTCATTGAAGCTATAGCGGTTAGGATTGATAAAGGAGACCTCTGAATATAGTGCACATTAAATCTATGGCATGCTTGGGTCTATGACGTTTCCAGACCTGCGTATTCTTAAGACCATTGGGTGTAATTAATATATTGAAATTGGAATTAAAATGAAATTAATATTATACTGTATTAATTTTCTATTGAACTCAGGAAACTTAAAGGGACTGCAGGAACTAGGTCCCCAATAAGTTGAAGGGAAACATGGCAAACACCTGGTGTATGATGTGCTGAACTGTTGGGATTCCTGAAAATTTGGATCGCAGATTATTGGAGTTTTACAGTACTTTAATATCCCGTGGTCATTAATTAAGTTTTGTGGGTTGAGGGTAATATATTAACATGGATAAAAGGTTTTTATCAAGTGTAGAACTAAGGATAAAAATCTGTAACTAGTAATGAGGCTTGGGAATTAGTGCAGGGGCATTTTGGGGGGGGGGTTGATGATCAGGATGCTGTTCTTTTCTGTACAGGGGACTGGGGTTTAATGTTTCTCTGAACAACTTCCATGTTCCTTGTTTCATGGCTATTTGAAGAAATACACATCTCAGTTGTATATGGATGCATGCTATGATTTTAAAAAAATCAGTTCTAAAATCTGCAGACAAATCATTGCAAACTCCTCGTTGTCAACACCATTCACATCAGAAACTGGAAAAGGAAATACAATTCTGTATGATCGTGAAATATACTTAACATGCCAACGAGGTCAAGGGTGACATTCTTTTGTGTGCAGTTCAAATTCCTTTGTGTGCTTGTAGCAAAAGATGTGCGCACACACACTTTAAGGGAAACATTGGTGGTGAATAATAAGACTTAAGGTAGTTTAAATGAGGTTCATGAAATCTTAATTACTAGAAGAAATGGAAACATTATGATCGGAAGAAATGAGGTGCATTAAAATCTAAAAGTAGTGAAGCTTACTCTTGGTTTTTTTCGTACAATGTAGAAGGCTACAGACTTGGATAGGAGTGGGTTAGAAAGTTAAAGTGATGGGCAGATGTAAATTTGGGATCATCTTTGTAGGCTGATAGAAGGTTATTCAAGTTAGGGATTCTGCAGTGCATTGGAATGCAGACCATGTTGTGAGCAATAAGTATTGTGTACGAAACTGTAAGTAGTGCAAATCTCTGCCTCACCTGGAAAGTATGTTTACGACCTGGCACCTAGCAAGCAGGGAGATAAAAATGCAGCTTTGAAGAGGAGTAAGTATTGGTAGAGATGGAGAAGTTGACTGGAGTGCCCTGGAGGAACACTACCTTTAGAATGCTAGAAAACACTACCATGAAAGGGAATGAAATTAGAGAATCATGCATTGAATATGGAGGCTGGTGGGTGGTATAACGTAATCGAGAAATTCTGTCCATATTGGTGGTCGGAGGAGGAGAAGTTGAGTGAGGAGTGAAGTTTGAATTGAATTTAATTTATTTCTTCCATCCTTTGCATACATGAGGAGTAAGAATCTTTACGTTGCATCTCCCTCTGAATGTGCAATGTGCAAATTATTGTAATTTGTTAATAAATAGTATGTACAGTAAGATGTACAACAGAATGATCAATATAGCTTAGAAATACAATTGTGTCAGCATGAATTAATCAGTCTGATGGCCTGATGGAAGAAGCTGTCCCGGAGTCTGTTCTAGTCCTGGCTTTAATGCTGTGGTGCTGTTTTCCAGATGGTAGCAGCTAGAACAGTTTGTGGTTGGGGTGACTCGGGTCCCCAATGATCTTTCAGGCACTTTCTGCGCACCGGTCTCTGTAAATGTCCTGAATAGAGGGAAGTTCACATCTAGAGATGTGCTGGGCTGTCTGCACCACTCTGCAGGATGCTGTGATTGAGGGAAGTACAGTTCCATACCAAGCCGTGGTATAGCCAGTTAGGATGCTCTCAATAGTGCCCCTGTAGAAAGTCCATAGGATTTGGGGATTCACGCCGAACTACTTCAACCATCTGAAGTGAAAGAGGTGCTGTTGTGTTTTTTTCCATCACACAGCCGGTATGTACAGACTAAGTGAGGTCCTCAGTAATGTGTACTGAGGAACTTGGAATTGTTTACCCTCTCAACCCCAGATCCATTGATGTCAATAGGGGTGAGCCTGTATCCATTCCTCCTGTAGTCCA
This sequence comes from Mobula hypostoma, assembly GCF_963921235.1. Classification (NCBI taxonomy): domain Eukaryota; kingdom Metazoa; phylum Chordata; class Chondrichthyes; order Myliobatiformes; family Myliobatidae; genus Mobula; species Mobula hypostoma. The sequence continues at coordinate 194,318,435 of NC_086098.1, forward strand.
TAACCAGTTCCTTTGTTTTTGTGACATTGAGGGAGAAATTGTTTTCTTGACAACATTGTCAGGGTGATGACTTCTCTGTTGGCTGCCTTGCTGGTATTTGCGATGAGGCCAATCAATGTAGTATCATCTGCACATTTAATTAGCAGTTTGGAGTTGTGGCTGGTGACAGTCATTGGTGTACAGAGAGTAAAGGAGTGGGCTTAGGGACACAGTCCTGGGTGGCTCCTGTGTTGAGGATCAGAGGGGCAGAGGTGAAGGTGCCCACACTTGCCACCTGCCAGAGATCTAACAGGAAGTCCAGGATCCAGCTGCACAAGGCAGGGTGAAGGCTGAGGTCTCTGAGCTTCTTGTCAAGCCTGGAGGGAATTACGGTGTTGAATGCTGAACTATAGTCCAAGAACAGCATTCTCACATAAGTATCCCTCTTCTCCAGTTGTGCAAGGACGGTTTGAAGAGCTGTGATGTCGTCCAGTTGTGGAAGTGGAACAGATGTTTGATAATTTGATCTCCTGCAGAGTAGGGGAAGCTATGGTTGAAGAGAGTGGGCCTATTAGAAACACTGTGTAAGATGTCAGGTTTGGACAACGAGTAGTCTTGGGCAGTGTCTCACCAGTTGCCAAGCTGTTCTTGGAACTTGGCTGGTCACTTGTGCAAGGATTGTGATGGGAACTGCTGGTTACCCAGTGGATGACTGTTCCTGAAAATGACAACCTTGGAGGTAGCAAATGCTTGTCCCTCAAAGATAGAATCATTCAATGCGGATGCTGAATTTTTTAAATTTTGCTTAGAATTTGGAAAAACTACTTTTGTGACTGTTGGAAAGGACATGATTGGAGATGGTTTTGAATATTTGTTGATACATCTGATAAGTTGTAAAAAGTAGGATAATCATAAGACTTTAAGATTTAGGAGCAGAAGTAGGCCATTCGGCCCATCGAGTCTGCTCCGCCATTCAATCATGGGCTGATCCACTTCATCCAGTCATCCCCACTCCCTGCTTTCACCCCATACCCTTTGATGCCCTGGCTATTCAAAAATCTATCTTTCTCTGCCTTAAATACACCCTATGACTTGGCCTCCACAGCCGCTTGTGGCAACAAATTCCACAGATTTAACCACCCTCTGACTAAAGTATTTTCTCCGCATCTCAGTTCTAAAAAGACGTCCTTCAATCCTGAAGTTGTGCTCTTATTTTCTGTTCAGGCCTTTTAACATTTGGTATGTTTCTTGAGATCCCCCCTCATTTTCCTAAACTCCAGGGAATACGGCCCAAGAGCTGCCAGACACTCCTCATACCGTAACCCTCTCATTCCTGGAATCACCCTCATGAATCTTCTCTGAACCCTCTCCCATGTTAGTGTATCCTTTCTAAAATAAGGAGCCCAAAATTGCACACAATACTCCAAGTGTGGTGTTACGAGTGCCTTATAGAGCCTCAACATCACATCCCTGCTCTTATATTCTATACCTCTAGAAATGAATGCCAACATTGCATTCGCCTTCTTCACAACCGACTCAACCTGGAGGTTGTCCTTTAGGGTATCTTGCACAAGGACTCCCAAGTCTCTTTGCATCTCTGCATTTGAATTCTCTCCCCATCTAAATAATAGTCTGCCCGTTTATTTCATCCACGAAAGTACATTTCCATACACTTTCCAACATTGTATTTCATTTGCCACTTCTTTGCCCATTCCCCTAAACTATCTGAGTCTCTTTGCAGGCTCTCTGTTTCCTCAACACTACCTGCTCCTCCACCTGTCTGTGTATCATAGTGTTTACTACAAAGTGAGGTTTATGAAATTTGATTTGATAAATTTATGAAGTGTGTATGCTCTAATCAATATTGGATAAATTTGAGAGAATGGAACTGTACTAAAATTCGACACATTGATTTGCTTGTTGAGAAAAGTAAGCTATGTGGGAAAAAATTAGTCGGCATTGAGGGAAATCACAAGAATGATGTTTTGGAATTTGGACTTGCTGAACACTAGTTACCACTAAAGGACTGGCAGTGTTGGATTTCAGTGCAAGTTGTGATTTGTAGGTTAGATCCATGTGTATGCTCTGCCTTAAGTGAGCTGAAAGTTAACACAGTACATCCAGAACCTGCTGAAGGGTCTCAGCTCGAAACGTCAACTGTACTCTTTCCATAGATGCTACCTGGCCTGCTGAGTTCCTCCAGCATTTTGTGTGTGTTGCTTAGATTTCCAGCATCTACAGATTTTCTCTTGTTTGTGAGTACATCCAGTCCTGAAGAAGGGACTCGGTCTGAAATATCGACTGTTTATTCATTTCCATTGATGCTGTTCCTCTCGCATTTTTGTGTGTTACTGAAAGTTAAGTGATAGTTTTGAGGATGGAGAGAGAAAGAAATAAGGCTGTGTTTGAAAATTGAATGGATGTGGAGCAGAGCATCAATAGTGGCTACATTGGTGATTTTGATAAAAATGAGATGTAAAGCTTGTTCATATTTTATAGTGTATTTATGTACTTGATAGTCTCACAAATGTATATTGTACCCAATGAACTTCTATAGTGTAGTCAGTTCAGTAACTAAGAAATAATGTGGCTACTAAACTGTGTAGAGCAGGCTCCCACAAGCAACTACAGTCGGCCCTCCTTATCCGCGGGTTCTGCATGCGCGGATTCAACCAACTGCGGATCGGGAAGACCCGGAAGTTCTCTCTCCAGCACTCGTTGTTTGAGCATTGTTCGCCTCGCGTCTCATTCGGTCGCTAATTTGTTTCTGTGAAAAAATAGCTCCTAAAAAGCAATTAAGTGGTCAAAGCAACTCAAGAATTTAAAGATCACTGGAGAATCGGGATCAGCTGATGCCGAGGCATCATCAGCGTTCCCAGAGGAGCTACGATGGTTGCGTCTGTACTGAACATGTACAGACTTCTTTCTCTTGTCATTATTTCCTAAACAACACAGTATAACAACTATTTTACATAGCATTTACATTGTATTAGGTATTATAAGTAATCTATAGATGATTTAAAGCATAGGTTATATGCAAATACTACACCATTTTATATAAGGGACTTGAGCATCCGCATTGTTTGGTATCCGCCGGGGGGTCCCAGAACCAATCCTCCGCGGATAAGGAGGGCCGACTGTATATGATAATGTACAGGCAACATTCTGTGGTATTGTTTTAGAGGTAAGAAATGGCGAGGGTGTTAATGATTGCTCTCCTGCTCTTCAAAATTTTCCACTTCAGAGTGTCTGTTTAATAGACATTGAAAGAGCACTTGAGGAAAGTTCAGCATTTTGAAAATGCAGCTTAGTCAGGCTGTCAATACATAATGAGTGTAGCTAATTTGCACAGTTAAATGAAATACAGAAGGAAATTATAATGCGAGGAAGTGATCAGGTAAGCTATTTCAGATGGAAGCTTTTATAGACAGTTGTTCATTGTTGCAAATTGCTGTTGAGCCTTCATTTTTAAACTGCTCAGTGTTTGCATGAAAACTCAGCTGCTGCTTTATGTATTTGGTTTAGCAAAAAACTTGAACTGACGAAAGAAAAGGCAATCTAAGTGAACAACATTCTATTGGTCAACATGGCTGGCAATAATAATATAAATGGCTGCACTTTGAAATTTAAACAGAAAATATTAGCAATATCGGGTAGTTTGGGTAGCATCAATGGAGAAAGGAACAGCTACTGTTTCAGATCACTAACCTTTCATGCAGAATGAAATTTTGATCAAAGCTAAATTTTGGAAACATTTAGTGAAATATTTAAAATATTGAAACAGCTTAATTTGAATCATTAGATGTGAAGTTGACTTGGGGTTACTGTATGTAGAACAATATAAATGAATGCTGTTAAAGAAAACAAGCACATAATCTCGATGGTCGGCACTTTTGCACTTGCTTGATTCTGTGTATTTACTGCTGAAGTAGGTATATTTGATGTACCCGGTTTCTGAATTTCTGTTTTGATTGCAGATGATTATGTGGCAATAGGAACTGACTGTGATCATATGGCAGCACAGATTGAAGAAAATATCCTTTTCATAAGTGATGTACCCATATCCTTAAGCTTTTCTCCAAGTATGTGTATTGCATGGGTATTCAACTGGCATTATAACAATCTACACTTCTATTTCTGTAGTTGCCATGAAGCCACAGTTCAGAACTGCCCATAATTAGGCATTAATTGAGATTGACTGTTTCACTAATTATACAAATTTTAATTTAATATGTGAACCGATGACATTAACACCTCAGTGAAAACTGATATTTTTGCATTTCAGCAAAGAGAACTTCACTATAGTGCCATTGGGTGTTCGACATGCAATATCAATATTGTATTATGTACATCAAAATTAACAATGAATTTTAATGTTGCATGGAAATTTGGTTTACTTTACAACAGCCAATTGATGATCCATTTTGACCCAATGAAGATGCATACACTCTGGCTTCCAATAATATATGTAGAAACATAGAAATCCTACAGCACAATACAGGCCCTTCGGCCCATGATGCTGTGCCAAATTACTTTAGAAATTACCTAGGGTTACCCATAACCCTCTATGTTTCTAAGCTCCATGTACCTATCCAGGAGTATCTTAAAAGACCCAATTGTATCTGCGTCCACCACCGTCGCCGGCAGCCCATTCCACGAACTCGCCACTCTCTGCGTAAAACAAAAACAGCTTACTCCTGAAATCTCCTCTGTACCTACTTCCTAGCACCTTAAAGCTGTGCCCTCGTGTTAGCCATTTCAGCCCTGGGAAAAAGCCTGTGACCATCCACACGATCAATGCCTCATCCACATGATCAATGCAGATTGCCTCTTTAAATGTAGGCATTATCATCGGATTGGAGAATAGAGTGCCATTGCAATAATTTTATCCAATCACTGTTCAGTATAAAAACTAAAAATATGATTGCTTAATATCAGCTTAACAGTTGGGGTTGATGATGGAAGCTAAAGGAATTTTAATTTCAGGAAAATATTTCGGCATCTATGGAAAGAGTAAACAGTCGACATTTTAGGCTGACATTTTCAGTCCTAGTGAACAGTCTCAGCCGGAACTGTCAAACTTTTATCCATAGATTCTGCCTGGTCTGCTGAGTTCTTCCAGCATCTTGTGTGTGCTTCTTTTGAGATTTAGCACTTTACAGTAACTTTTTAAAGAAGATAGCAGTTTTTGATTATGGTTCTTTAATTTAATTGATACTTGTATTCCAAGAGATGGGCAATACAGATATGAAGTACAAAAACAGAGTGAGAAGCAGGATAGCTAACCTAAAAGACACAAAGAACCCTAATTTAAGGAAGAATGTTCTCTGCGGAAATATTTCAGTAGAGCAGATTGCACGAATGACTGCTGAGGTAAGCCTATACTGTTGCTATAATTGCTTGAATTGTTTTTACCGTATATTTTTTTTCTTGACGTAGGAAATGCTAAATTACCTACACAGATTCAAATTAAGAATATTTGCAATAAATTTTGCTATGCTTTCTGATCTACTGTCATGTATAATCATGATATTGTTCTGTTTTATCCAACTCAAGTTTAGAGTTCTGTTATAGTAATGAGATTTGTTATATTTAAACTTGAATCATATGCCCACTAGGTGTTGCTGGTGCACTAAAAATCATATGCTATCAGTGGTTTCTTAATTGTTATTTATCGGATTTTGCTGCTGTAATGTGACTAGATTATAGGATTTTGAGGATAAGTCATTTGCTAATTGAAATGAATGTTATGTGTTTTCATTTTCATGTTGTAAATGATTTAAGTCACTAGAGCAAACACATGTATAAAAAAAACTATAAATTTTATAAAAATACAGGTGACCTCAATGTGATGGCTGTATGGATAACAGAAATTCACCCTTGCAGAATTCACAAATCACAACCAAAAAATTTGTGGTACAGAATAAAATTCACTCTCATGGAATTTATATGGGGGCAAAATAAATTATTTTTCCATGTGTTTTTCTTGACACATGCACAAAGGCTTCTTGTTACGGTCTTCTGGAAATGAAGTGCCCTTTAATGTGGGGAGGTCACCTTGTAAGTTTTCATGAAAAGTATAGTGTATCAATACGTTTTTTTTTCTTTGAATGAATTTTACAGCAGACCAGGTGGAATTATGATATTGTAGCCATTTATGAGACTTGGTTGCGGGGGGTGGGGGGGTGCAGGACTGGACTGTTATTTTAGACTTAATAGAGCAGCAGGAATTAAAGGGGGAGAGGTGGATTTATTAGGTAAAATGTCACGGCAGTGCTCAGTCAGGACAGACTAGAGAACTCATGTAGTGAGGCTTTATGGATGGAACTGAGGAATAAGGAAGCTATGACCACATTGATGGGGCTTTATTATAGATCACCCTACAGTCCACAGGATTTAGAGGAACAAATTTATAAAGAGATCAGACTGTTGCAAATAACATTTGAGGTTGTTAATATAGACGATTTTAACTTTCCACATATTGACTGGGACTCTCGTACTCTCAAATGACTAGATGGCATAGAGTTTGTCAAATGTATTTGCCAAGTTTACTTAATCAGTACATAGAAGTCTCAACTAGAGAGATTGCGATACTTGATCTAGGGAATAAAACAGGACAGATGACAATGTTTGTATATGAGAACATTTTGCATCTAGTGGTCGTAATGCCAAGGTAATTATAGAAAAGGAATTGTGTGGTTGTTAGTTGAGATTCTAAGCTGGAGGTAGGATCTGGGTTGGGACAGGCTATTTTCTGGCAAAGGTGATAGAGTAAATTAGAGTGAAATTTTGAGAGTGCAAATCTTGCATGTGTCTGTCAGAATAAAAAGCCAAGGATAACAGGTTAGAAAACCTAGTTTTCAAGAGATATTGAGGCCCTGGTCAAGAAAAAAAGAGGTGCACAGCAGGTATAGACCTGCAGGTATAGATAGGAACAAATGAGGTACTTGAGTAGTATAAGAAATACAAGAAGACACATAAAAAAAATATGGAGAGCTGAAAGAAGGCATGAGTTTGCTCCATCAGACAAGGTGAAGGAGAATCCTAAGGGTTTCCACGGATATGTTAAGAGCAAAAGGATTGCAGGGCACAAAATTGGTCCTCAGGAAGAGCAGCTTGGAAATCTGTGAGTGGAGCCAAAAGAGATGGGGAGATCTTCGGTGGCTGTTTTGTATCTGTACTTGCTAGGGAGACAGACACAGAGTCTATAGAAGTGTTTGGTGTTTTGAGGCAAATCAGGATGGACAGGTCCCTAGGGCCTGACAAGGTCTTCCCTTGGACCCTGTGGGAGGCCATTTGGAGGGGCCCCGAGCAGAGATATGTAAACCTTGCTTAGCGACAAGTGAGGTACTGGAGAATTGGAGGAAACTAATGTTCTGCTGTTTAAGAAAGGCTATAGGAATAAAACAGGAAATTAAAGGTAAGCGAGCCTGACATTAGTCGTGGGAAAGTTATTGAAAGGTATTTTAAGGCACCAGATATATGAGTATTTGGATAGACAGATTGATTTGGGACAGTCAGCTTGGCTTTGTGCGTGGTAAGTTGTGTGTAACTAGTCTTTGAGTTTTTTAAGATAATTACCAGGAATTTTGATGAAGGCAAGGCAGTGGATGTTGTCTACAGGGACTTCAGCAAACCATTTGACAAGGTCCCTCATGAAAGATTAGTCAGTAAGGTTTGGTCGTGAGCCATTCAAGATGAGGTAGTAAATTGCGTTAGATATTGGCTTTGTGGTAGAAGCCAGAGAGTAGATGGCTGCCTCTCTAACTGGAGGCCTGTGACTAGTGGAGTGCTGCAAGGATCCGGTGTTGTTTGTCATCTATATCAACGAAATGGATGACAACTAGATTAGCAAATTTGCAGATGACACCAAAATTGGAGGTGTGGTGGACAGCGAGGAAGACTATCAAAGCTTGCAGTGGGATTTGGTCCAGCTGGAAAAGTGGACTAAAAAATTTCAGATGGAACTTAATGCAGGCATGTGCAAGGTGTTGCACTTTGGTTGGACCAACCAGGGTAGCTCTTACACAGTGAGCAATTGGGCACTGAAGAGTGGTAGAACAGAGAGATCTAGGAATACAGGTCCATAATTCATTGAAAATGGTGTCACAGTTAGATAGGATCAATAGAAAATTGAGGGGTAGAGGTGGGATCAATGCAAGCAGGCTTTTTCCACTAATGTTGGGTGAGACTAGAATTATGAGGTCATGGGTTGAGGGTGAAAGTTGAAATGTGTAAGGGGAACATGAGGGGAAACTACTTCTGTCAGGGTGGTGAGAATGGGCAACGAGCTGCTAGCATAAGTAGTGGATACGATTTCAATTTAAGAAATGTTTGGTTAGGTACATGGATTGGATGAATATGGGGTGCTATGGTCCAGGTGTAGGTTGATAGGTAAGAACAAGAGGAACTCTATCATTGTTAAGGTGGCGGGAAGTTGGAGTGAGCACGGATATCCAAGAAATGGAGGAGATGCAGGTGAGGGCAGTGTCAATGGTGGAGGAAGGGAAACCCCATTCTTTGAAGAAGGAAGATATCTCCAATGTCCTGGAAAGGGAACCCTCATCCTGCGGAGATGAAGGAACTGAGAAAAGGGAAAAGCATTTTTATAGGAGACAGGGTGGGACAAGGTATAGTCAAGATAGCTGTGGGAATTGGTAGGTTTATGAAAGATGTCGGTCGACAGTTTGGATTCAGAGATGGAGATGGGGAGAGAGGTGTCAGAAATGTAGCAAGTGAATTTAAGGACATGTTGGAAGTTGGAGGCAAATGGATGAAATTGGCAAGCTCAGCATGGCTGCAGGAGGCAGCACCAGTGCAGTCATCAATATACTGGAGGAAGAGTTGTGGAAAATTAGCATGGAAGGCTTGGAATGTGGACTGTTCTATGTAGCTATTGGAAAGGCAGGTGTTGTTGGGGTCCATGTGGGTGCCTGTGGCTACCCCTCGAGTCTGGAGAATGTTAGAGGAGCCAAAGGGGAAGTTGTTGAGGGTGAGGACCAGTTCTGCCAGATGGAGGAGGGTGGTGGTGGAAGACGGAAAATGGTTGGGTCTTTTATTGAGAAAGAAATGGAAAGCTTTAAGGCCTTCTTGATGGGGGATAGAAGTGTATAGGGACTGGACAAGGTGAAAATGAGGCGGTCAGGGCGAGGGAATTGTAAGTTACTGAGGAGATCAACAGCATGAAAAGTGTTGTGGATATAGGTGAGAAGGGACTGAAAGTAGTTAGAATGAAGTCGAGGTATGAGGACATGATTCCAGTGGGGCAGGAGCAGGTAGAGACAGTGGGCCTATCCGGACTGTCAAGATTGTGGATCTTGGGTAGGAGGTAGAAGTGAGCAGTGCAGGGTAAGGGAACTTAGTTTGGTGGCAGTGGATGAGAGCTCTCCCGCGTTGATGAGGTTAGTGATGGTTTTGGAGACAGTTTTCTGATGGTCCAGAGTGGGGTCTTCTTTAAGGGGTAGGTAAGAGGAGGTGTCTGAGAGTTGCTGCCTGGCCTCAGCAAGGTAGAGGTCAGTCCAGCACAACTACAACAAACCCCCTTTGTCTGCCAGTTTGATGGTAAGGTTGGGATTGGTGCGGAGAGAGTGGAGAGTAGTGCGCTTGGAGGGGCTAGGTTTTGAGGAGGAGAGAGCAATGCTGAAGTTGAGCTGGTTGATGTCTTTTCAGCATTAAAAATGAAAAGATCCAGGGCAGTTGGATAACCAACATGGGGGTGTCCAAAAAGTGGAGGAATGTTGGAGATAGGAGAAAGGATCATCGGTGCAGGGCTGGGAATTTTTTGCCAAAGAAGTGGGCTTGGAGACGGCAACGGAAGAAACGCTTGATGTCATGGCAGGCATGGAACATATAGAGCCCACACAATGTCAGATGTTAAAATAGAAGGTGGCTTAAATACTCAGATGAGAATTAAATTAACTAGCTACTTCTAGCTCTAAATTACACAAACAAAAAGAATATAATTACATTTGTTATTTCCTTCAGTTTTTAGTACTTAGTTTTCCCAAGGTCATCAGAGGCCATTTAAATTGTGTCCTGCACCCCAAGGCACAATGCAAAATATAGGGTGACATTTAACTACAGTTTTGAGGGACCACTGCTTTGTTGGATGCGAGGTACAATCTTGTTTAGCTTTGATCGATGTAAGTGGTCCTGTGGTATTCCTTGAAGTAATAAGATTGCTTTTTCGGTGTCCTAGATAATGTGCACTCCTCATTGATTCTCATTGACATTTTATTCATTGCTGTTCGTGAAATTTTATTGCATAGTACTTGTGTTGTAGAATTATGTTATAAGACAGGGGTGTCAAACTCATTTTAGGTCACGGGCCGGATTGGGCAAAATGCGACTTCATGTGGGCCGGATCAGCTGTGCACGTGTGAATGCATGTGCGTGCTCCCACAGCTTTCGTTGCCTTGGTTTTTTCAACCTGCTCTCATGTGCCTCCGTCCCTGCTATAACTACAAAGTGTTACGAATTTTGTTTCTTATGAAGAAGATTGCCTAGCAAGCATTATTTTTATGATTGGTATTAACTTACAGTTGTAGGCTACAAGAAAGTTGTGATGAGAGAGAGAAAAAACGATGCTATTTTGGCTAAGATTGTTTTGGGAGCCACACCCTTTCCATTAATAAACCATTTGAAATCGAACATTAGCAGACACAAATGTAGACCTAACGAAACAAATTGTAAATGTAGGCTACACAACTGCACCTTATTTTTAATAGCCTGCTTCCAGCAATCAAACTCAGACAATGAACACAGTTAGCCTCTAATTTTTTATTGAAGTGATCACATTTACAATAATAGAATAGTCAGAAAATGAATGAATCACAATCTCAGTATTTCATGATGCATTTTGCTTACATGTCACAGTGCATTGAACAGTGTCACTCATTTTTCACTTGCTGCTTCCAGACACCTGACGTCTCTTGGCTTTAACCAGCCTGTCAATATCAGGGACCAGTTTCTCTCGGCAGTTGTGATTTTCATGTCATTTAGATGTCTGTATATCAGCTGCGAGCGCAGTTTGGATTTGTTAATGTTCATTATGGAGAACACCTGCTTACAGAGATATGTTGTCCCGAACATGCAAAGGATCTTTGAGGCAAAGAATGTCATCTTGGGGTACATCGGTCCCAGGTATTGATAGAATGAGTCCACAGCCACAGTCTCAAATTTATATTTCAAAGCCGAGTTACACTGAATTTCAGTTAGTTCCATTTGGAGTTCCTCCAGCACATCTGATGCTACGTTGACAGCAAATGGTGAGCAAAATAGTGAGAATTCCTTCTCAAGCTGAGTGAAGACTTGGAAACGATTCTGAAACCCACTTATTTTGTCCTTGTACCTGTCCATGTTGTCATTATTCCCATGAGCGGTACGCACAGACTGCAAAGAGGGGAAATGAGCTGGGTTGCTCCGGGATAGTTGCATCTCCCACAGGCCTAATTTAATTTGAAAGGCATGAACGCCATCGTAGTATTCCGTAACAAGTTTGTTGCGGCCTTGCATGTTAACATTAAACACATTTAAGTGCACTGTTATATCCACCAAAAATGCAAGATCATGAAGCCAGTCTGGGTTACCCAACTCTGTCACTGGCTTCCCTTTCTCATTCATGGATAGTCCAATTTCCGTACATAATTGAAAAAATTGTTTGAGTACAATCCTCTGCTCAACCAGCGGACTTCAGTGTGGTAGGGTAGGCCGTGTCCAATATTACTTTCAGACAAAAGAGTGTCAAGTTGCCGATGGTCGAGTCCCTTGGCTCTAATAAAATTAACCGTTTTGATTTCTACATCCATGACATTGTCCATTTTCAGGCTCCTGCTACATAACGCCTCTTGGTGTATAATACACTGAAAATTCCAGAATTCCTGCTGTGGATTCTTTGTCTGAACTTTCTCTCTGAGCTTCGCAACAACACCTGACATTTTCCCGACCATGGACGGTGCGCCATCTGTTGCCACGCTGACAGCGTGACTCCAGTCAACCCCCAGTCTGTCCAGGGCCTCGACGAGGCTGGAGAAAACGTGGTTCGCCGCTGTGGTGTTTGTCACGGGCACCATCTCCACAAACTCCTCGGTGACCGTCAAAGAGGCATCAACACCACGAATAAATTTTCCCAATTGAGCTACATCAGTCATGTTGGTGCTCTCATCAATTGCAATAGAGAAGGCAATAAATAACTTCACTTTGTCTTTTAGTTGACTGTTCAAATCTCCTGCAAGGTCCCCGATTCTCTCTGCCACAGTATTTCTTGACAAGCTGATATTACCAAAAGCCTGTCTCTTCTCGGGGCACATCAACTCAGCCACCGTCAGCATGCATGCTTTGATGAACTCCCCCTCTGAGTATGGCTTTGACGCAGCAGCTATTTTGTTGGCAATAATATAGCTGGCCTTGATAGCTCCATCATGAGTCTCTCGACTTTTGGTGAACACTGATTGCTGTTTTTTCAGAGCTGCTTCAAGCTCGTTTACCTTTTACGTTCTGAGTCATCCTGCGTACTTGTCATATTTTTCCCCGTGTGACGTCTCCTAGTGTCATTTGATATTGTACTCTTTTGCCACAGCCACTTGTTGTGAGCATATCAGACACACAGGTTTGCCGTTGACCTTACAGAAGAAAAAACGATCTTTCCAATTAACGTTGAATATCTGACCTTCGATGTCAACTTTTCTTTTCTTGGAAAGCATTTTGAACCACAACAGCAAACAGTCTCAGCCTTGCTACACGTGTTACTTACCTGAGTACTCTGTGTATTTATATTGTCTCTGACGATGTAAGTGGGGCCCTAGTGGTCTTCAGTGCAGGATGGTAGGTGCTTATACACAGCGGGTGGTTAACTGCCGCCTATTGTTTTCTGAGTACACACAAGGTAGCGGTGGGAGAGAGAGCGGCTGCCATACAGATACATAGTAAATGGTCGTGAATATACTTTTTTTTCCGCAAATCATCCCGCGGGCTGGATTGGACCCCTTTGCGGGCCAGTAGTTTGACACCCCTGTTATAAGGCATTTTGGAATGCACAGTGTTTGTCAAAGACTACCTATAAATGCAATTCCAAAGTCTGTATACAGTAGATCTATTTCAAAATTGTACAGTAATTATCTTTTTGAAATTGATCCAACCAATAAGTGTAAACATTCATTATTCATTTTTATGACAAGGTCATACATAATTTCATCTTCCTGTTCTATGCACATTTTATTATGTATTTTTTAGTTTGTACTATTTACTTTTGTGTTTAATTGTCATTCAGTCGTACATGAACATAGCCAAATGAAAGTGTTCCTCCAGGGCCAAGGTACAAAGCACATTACCAACAGTACAAGCACATATGATAGCAAAAAAATATACAGTCACAAAAAATATTGCCCAATCCCTGAATGGCATGGCCTGTAGAATGATGGTGCATGAAATGTCCTGTCCAGTATGTTCTTCCATTGAGTGAACACTTATCATTTCCACTCATGTTTTCTCTTGTATCATATACTTTTACTATTGTTTGAATAATCTTTGAATTGTTGTTCATAGTTTAGTAGGGTTATTTCTAGAAACCACGACCCCAGTTTTGGAATCCACTAAATCTGGTGCATGTCAATTGTTATGTGCCTGAACATAAAACATACATTTGCAAGAAAAAGCTTGTGAACCCTTTGCAGTTACCTTTTTTTCTGCATTAATTACTCATTAAATGTGGTCTGAACTTCATCTAAGTCACCATAATGGACAAACACAATCTGCCTATTCTAATGACACAAACAATTGTACTACTACTTGTCCATACTGGATACACCATTAAATAATCCCATTCTAGGTTCAAAAAGGTATGTGAACTTCTTGGGTAATGCCTTCTACAAAAGCTATTTGGAGTCAGGTGTTCCAATCAATGAGATGAGATTGGAGGTGTTGGTTGTAGAGGTGACCTGCCCTATTTAAAAAAACAGTCAAGTTACTGACAGACCCTGCTCAGGAAAAACAGAAAAACCTGTTTATATGCATCTCAATCAAAACAACTTTCAGAGGACTTTAGAAGAAAATTTGTAAAGATGCATGAAGCTAGTAAAGGCTACAAAAGCATTGCTAAAGACCTGAGTGCTCATCAGTCCACGGTAAGAGAAATTGTTTACAAATGGAGGAATTTTAGTACTGCTAGTATTTTCCCTAGGAGTGAGTGTCCAGCAGAGATCAGACCAAGAGCACAACATGCAAGGAAGTGAAAAAAGAGCCCAAGGGGTAACAGCAAAGGACGTGCAGGAATCTCTAGAACTTGCTCAACTTTCTGTTTATATGTCCACTATAAGAAAAACACTGAACAAGAATGGTATTCGTGGAAGGACACCACAGAGGAAACCACTGCTCTACAAAAGAAAACATTGTTGTACACAAAGTTTGCAAAAGGCCATTTGGATGTTCCACAACACTTCTGGGACAGTGTTCTGTGGACAGATGAGACAAAAGTTAAACTCTATGGCAGAAATGCACACCGCTGTGTTTGGAGGAAAAAGGGCACTGCAGGTGAACCAAAACCTCATCCCAACTGTGAAGTATGGTGGAAGGAACATTGTGGTTAGGGGCTGCTTTGCTGCATCAGGGCCTGTGGACAGCTTGCAATCGTTGAGGGAATAGAGAATTCAAAATAGTATCAAAACATTTTACAGGAGAATGTCAGCGTAGCAGTCTGTAACCTGAAGGGTAATAGAAGTTGGATGATGCAAGAAGTCCATGATCCAAAACACAAGTGTAAATCAACAACAATGTGGTTTAAAAAGCAGAAAATAGCTGTTTTGGAAAGGCGAAGTCGGAGTCCAGACCTTAACCCAATTGAGATGTTGTGGCATGACCTAAAGAGGGCTGTTCATGCAAGGTCTCGCAGAAATATTGATGAACTGAAACAGCTTTGTATGGAAGAATGGTCTAAAGTTCCTCCAGCCATTCTGCAAGTCTGATCAGCAGCTACAAGAAACATTGGGTGGAGGTTTTTGCTACTAAGGGAGGTTCTACCAGTTATTAAATACAGGGGTTCACATACTTTATCCAGCATGGACTGTGAATGATTAAACAATATGTTCAATAAAGACATAATAAGTGCAATTGTCTCTGTGTTAGTAGTTTCGGTAGATTGTGTTCGTCTATTATTGCGACTTAGATGAAGATCAGACCACATTTTATGAGTAAGTAATACAGAAAACCAGGTAATTACAAAGGGTTCACAAACTCTTTCTTGCAACTGTAGAACATTACAACACTGTACAGATCTCTCTATGGAGCTAAATTACTGTTACTATTGCAGGACCATAAGTGAAATCTTTTATTATAGAGTGGTAAAAATAATTAACCGGAAGCAAATCATATATGCTCTATGTACTTAACAATCTTAACTCGTGGGTTTTTATTTTGCAAATTGACTGACAAATAATAGATATGATCTCACTTACTATGTTGGAAGTGACCTATTATGACTAAAGGTGACTGCTTTGATACAAAGTGAAATAGAAACATAATTAAGATTTGATTTTTATTATACATAGCTGTAGAAACGCTGCATTGACCTTTGTCTGACTGGTCATTAGAAATCTTAATAGGAATTTGTTTCCACTTAGGTTACCTTTCCTATTGGCACCAGGAGAATGTAAATTGTTAAGTATTAATAGTGCACATCATCTGTTGAAGATAATTCTCATTATAGTAGAACATGCACAATGGAATGAAGTATTGAAGCAATAAGTTATTTAGAGCCTTCTGGTATCTAATGATGCAGCCACTTTTTTATATTTGCATTTGCCTTGCCTGCCTATTATGCCAAAATACAATGCCAGGTCAGCCATCCCTTTGTGGCAAGGCTTGCATGCTATAATAGGCTACAAAATGAGTTCAGGCAGCATCACTGATGATAATGCGTTTCGCCCCAATGAACCCAATACATTCTATGCACACTTTAATCTGAAGGGTAATAAAATGACACCATCCACCAGGCAGCCACTGATTTACCTATATCCAGTCACAGTTGCAGATGTCAGATCAACCTTCCTTGAGAGTGAACCCTTGGAAAACACCTGAATGGATGGAGTCCTCGGCATGTCCTTGGGTCTTTTGCAAATAGCTGGCTGAAGTATTTACAGGCATTTTTAACCTCTCCTTACTTGGGTTCCCATCTACTGGTACCAAAGAAAAATAAGGAATCCCTGCCTTAATGACTACACCACAGTGGCTGTGACATCTATCATCATGAATAGTTCAAGAGGATGACCAGGGCACACATCACCTCTGGTCTTTCAGACAACCCAGACTGATTGCTATTCAACTACTGCTGAAACAGGTCCATGTGGGGGTGCCATCTTCCTGTCCCTATACTCATCTCTGGAATATCTGGATAACAAAGATAACTGACAAAAGAGGTAGTCATTGATTTTGGAAAGTAGGATGGAGGACACACCTATGTATTTATCAATATTGCTGAGGTGGAGGTAGTTGAGAGGTTCAAGTTCCTAGGTGTAAGGAAAAAAATCACCAGTAGCTAGTCTTGGTCCAACCACACCAGTAGTTCGTCTTGGTCAAGAAAGCAGGAAAGAATGCTCTTCATTGAAAGCATGAGATCGCAGATAGAAAAGACGTAGAAACATAGAAAACCAACAGCATACAATCCCTTCGGCCCACAAAGCTTTGGGCTTACCTTAGAAATTACCTAGGGTTACCCATAGCCCCCTATTTTTCTGAGCTCCATGTACCTGTCCAGGAGTCTCAAAAGACTCTTATTGTATCCGCCTCCACCACTGTTGGCCAGCAGCCCATTCCACGCACTCACAACTCTGCATTTAAAAAAAAAACACTTGCCCCTGACATCTCCTCTGTACCTACTTCCAAACACCTTAAAACTGCCCTCTCGTGCTAGCCATTCCAGCCCTGGGAAAAAGCCTCTGACCATCCACACGATCATTGCCTCTCATCGTCTTATATGCCTTTATCAGGTCACCTCTCATCCTCCGTCGCTCCAAGGAAAAAAGGCCAAGTTCACTCAACCTATTCTCATAAGGCATGCTTCCCAATGCAGGCAACATCCTTGTAAGTCTCCTCTGCACCCTTTCTATGGTTTCCACATCCTTCCTATAGTGAGGCAACCAGAACTGAGCCCAATACTCCAAGTGGGGTCAGACCAGGGTCCTGTATAGCTGCAACATTACCTCCAATGCTTGATGAAGGCCAATGCATTGTATGCTTTCTTAAGAGTCAACCTGCACAGCAGCTTTGAGTGTCCTGTGGGCTCAGACCCCAAGATCCCTCTGATCCTTCACACCGCCAAGAGTCTTACCATTAATACTATATTCTGCATTCATATTTGACCTACCAAAATGAACCACCTCACACTTATGTGGGTTGAACTCTATCTGCCACTTCTCAGCCCAGTTTTGCATCCTGTCAGTGTTCCGCTGTAACCTCTGACAGCCCTCCACACTATCCACACAACACCCCCAACCTTTGTGTCATCAGCAAACTTACTAACCCATCCCTCCACTTCTTCATCCAGGTCATTTATAAAAATCATGAAGAGCAGGGATCCCAGAACAGATCCCTGAGGCACACCACTAGTGACCGACCTCCATGCCGAATATGACCGGTCAACAACCATTCTTTACCTTCTGTGGGCAAGCCAGTTCTGGATCCACAAAGCAATGTCCCCTTGGATCCCATGCTTCCTTACTTTCTCAATAAGCCTCGCATGGGGTACCTTGTCATATGCCTTGCTGAAATCCATATACACTACATCAATCTGCCTTCATCAATGTGTTTAGTCACATCCTCAAAAAACTCAATCAGGCTCGTAAGGCACTACCTGCCTTTCACAAAGCTATGCTGACTATTCCTAATCATATTATGCCTCTCCAAATGTTCATAAATCCTACCTCTCAGGATCTTCTCTATCAACTTACCAACCACTGAAGTAGAACTCACTGGTCTATAATTTCCTGGGCTATCCCTTCATCAGGACTAACTTAAAGAAGCAGTTTTCAGTTAGTCCTGACGAAGGGTCTCAGCCGGAAACGTCGACTGTACCTCTTCCTATAGATGCTGCCTGGCCTGCTGCGTTCACCAACATTTTTTGTGTGTGTTGCCGAAACTACCTTTTGAAGTACAGTGAGACATTTGTGCCAAAAAACAGCAGAACATGATTTCTTCGCAAGTGAAGATGTTCGAGGTTTTAAAAAAAAGAGGCAGGAAATGGACGGAATTTACGGGTTCATAAGCAGTGAGTACCAGGTGATGATAATGGTAAAATAAAAAAGCAGAAATGGCTAGCTACATCGGAGCAATAGATGTGTTGGATTGCTCAACACATAACTGGCTCATGCACATGGAGTAAATTGAGCAGTATTTTAAAACAACTTGAATTGCCAATGAGAAGTGAGTTTCAGTTTTGCTGAGTGCATTGGGATTAAAGGCATACAGTGTGCTTGAAAGTTTGGCTGCTCCAACCAAAACAGCTGAAATGAGCTTTGCTGATACTGTGAACATAATGCATGAACATTTAGAACTGAAAACTATTGTAGATTGCAGAATGCTTTAGTTTTCATAAATGGAATCAAAAGGAAGTGTGCAAGGCTGAAGAAAAGGGATTATCTGAGCATTGTCAGTTCAGTAATGAGCTTGATGCATGTTTAGTTTGTGGAATCTTACAAGAAAGCATTCAAAAACACTTTCAATAAAAGGCTTCTAACTGAAGCACAACTTGCATTTAAAAGAGCAGTTCAAATAGTTGTATTATTGGAAACAGCAGACAGAGGCACAATTGACTTGCAGTCAGGAGAGAAAGTAAGTGTGAACAAAATTACAATGTCAAAATAGAAGCGTACCTGGCTGAACAAATTGTGTTCCTTTTGTGACAGTGACTCTCCTACACCACACCAATGCACATTTAAAGGTGAAACTTGCAGAAAATGCAACACATACTGTACAAACAGCATGTTGGGCAGACAAAACTAAATAGACTGGACAGAGAAGAGAAAAAACTAAAAAGTCAAGTTGCAATTTCAAAAAGAGCGCTAATCTGCATGCTGTTGATGAGAAATTTAAGAATGATGAAAGTGACACTGAGTAGCTTGGGACTTACAATGTGAAAATGTGAAAACAAACAGAAAAGCAATATGGCTTATACTAGAAGTGAATGGCAAATTAATTAAAATTGAGTTAGACACTGGTTCGGCTGTCAGTCATACTACGAAATGAGTTTGAATGGCATTTCAAAGATACTGAACTGAAGCCTGCAGATCAGAAGTGGAGAGAGTGAACAGCTTCAAGTTCCTGGGTGTTAAGATCTCTGAGGATCTAACCGGGTCCCAACATATCAATGTAGTTAGAAAGAAGGCAAGACAGCATCTATACTTTATTAGGAGTTTGAAGAGATTTGGCATGTCAACAAATACACTTAAAAACTTATATAGTTGTACCGTGTAGAGCATTCTGACAGGCTGCATCACTGTCTGGTATGGAGGGGCTACTGCACAGGACCTAAAGAAGCTGCAAAAGGTTGTAAATCTAGTCAGCTCCATTTTGAAAGTACCCAGGACATCTTCAGGGAGCGGTGTCTCAGAAAGGTAGCGTCATTATTAAGGACCTCCAACACTCAGGGCATGCCCTTTTCTCACTGTTATCATCAGATAAGAGATACAGAAGCCTGAAGGCACACACTCAGTGATTCAGGAACAGCTTCTTCTCCTCTGCCTTCTGATTCTTAAATGGACGTTGAATCTTTGGACACTACCTCACATTTTTTTAATATGCAGTATTTCTATTTTTGCACATTTTTAAAAATTACGCAATATATGTAATTGAATTACTTGTTTATTTATTTATTATTAATTTTTATATATTTTTTTTCTCTGGTAGACTATTGCATTGAACTGTTGCTAAGTTAACAAATTTCACATCATATGCCTGTGATAATAAACCTGATTCTGATTCTGAGATATCCAACTAAGAAGTTACACTGGAGAAAATATAACTCCTGTGTGAAATACAATCCACAATGGGCCAGCATTGTGGAGCTGTGATTGGCTTAGACGACTACAACTTGATTCGAGATCCATCCACTAATTGCATGCCACTGCCCGCCCCCCCCCCCCCGCAATAGAGTCAACTGAAGGGAATTAAGAAAGGTACTGGATGATGCCACAGTAGTGTTAAGGATGGCATTGGAAAACTCAAAATGGTGTAAAATAAAAATCCCAGGCCCAAATTTTATAAAGCCCATCCAGTTCCTTATACATTCCATGATAAAACAACCAGTGAGCTAGATTTCATGGAGGTTGAAGGAATTCTTTCCTAGATTGAGTGGAGCCCATGAGCAATGCCAGTGGTCCAAGTAGCTAAGAAAAATGGGTCTGTCAGGATCTGTGGTGACTTTATAGTCACCATATCAACCCAGTATTGAAAGTCAATACACTCTGCACAGGATGTCTATGCAACCCTTTCCAGAGGGAAACGGTTCAGCAAAGTAAATTTGACTGAGGCCTACCTACAGATGGCAATGGAAGAAGAGTTCAAAGTGTTTCTCACCAAAGGCCTTTAATGCTATAAATAGGCTTATTTTTGGAGTAGTATCTGCACCGGCACTCTGGCAGAAAACTATGGACCACCTGATGCAAGGCTGCTAAGGTCCTCAGTGTGACCTGGATGATGTCATCCTTACCATAGATGATGTCAAGGAATATCTGCAAATTCTTTGGACAGTATTAAAAAAAAATTAGAAGATTAGGCTCAGAGCACAACACAAGAAGTGTGAATTTTTTAAACCAAGCATCACTTACTGTGGTCGCACTATTTCACAGCCACAGGTCTCACCTGCCAAACAGAGTGATTCAACATCCTTCCCCTCCACTCCGGGTCAGGAAAGATGTTATCCCAAAAGAGAAGTAAGCCTCCACAGTGATGAAACATTTAGGCTTGAATGGGGCAATTTAAAATTTACTATACTGTGGATGTCTTTATAATGTATTATATAGTATAATTCATTCTCCATTGAGTTGGAGTTCTTAGCTAAACTGGGATTTATGGTGTATTTAATATTTGAGTAATATTGTAAATGTATTGTTTGATTAAAAAATTTTTGTTCATGTGATTTGTTATGGATACCTCTATCTATCGCCTACCAGGGTCTTCCAACTCTACCCCCACTTGCCTCCCCTATCTGGCACTATGTACCTGTCATCTTCCACCCCTCATCAGTCCACCAATTGCCTTGAGTCCTTTTGTTGCCATGCCACAGCCTTTCTCCTTTCTCTGCTGGCCTTCTTGCCTCTCCACTCAGTCCTGATGCATGGTTTCATCCTGAAATCCTGACAGTTTCTTTCCTCCCACATATGCTGCTTAACCTGCTGAATTCTGCCAGCCAGTTGTTTTGCTGTCTTTCATTAAATTCCTGCTGCCTTGGAGAAGCAGCAGACATTATCAAATACCACTCCCACTCCAGTCATTTTCTCTTCTCCCTCCTCTTGGGCAAAAGTTACAAAAGCTTCAAAATAGATTACCAGGCTCAAAAACAGCTTCTATCAGGTTGTCATAAGACAATTCAGTAAACCTTGTAACAAAAAGATGAACTCCTGATCTCTTGATTTACCCCATCTTGTCCTGTGCACCTTATTTGTCCACCTGCACTGCATTTTTCCTGACACTACACTTTCTATAATTGATTTTTACTTTATACTATCTTGATGTACTGATCTTTTGAAATGATCTATATGAATGGCATACAGAACAGTTTTTCATGTGACAATAATAAACCAATTGTCAAATATTCTTGCACATTGGACCAGAATCAATGATTTTCTGTTCCTTCTTCCCACATCTCAAAAAGTTCCATGCCACATTTTCTGCATCTTTTTGGCTGATAATACTTCAAGTAAATTTTTCAACTTAGAATTATTTTAAGTTGATTTCGCTCAAGGTGATATAATCAATCTTTAAAAAAATTTTAAAATTTAGTTTTCACATTGAGCCTACAGACCTTTGCAATTTTACTTTGAAATTGGTTCAGTTGCTAGCCACTTTAAAATAAATTAATATGCCCTGGCTGTCAATAAAATGTGGTTACCTGTCACTCAGTAAACATGATGCATGGATAGTAGCAGTCATTATAGTTCGTGGTTTGGCTGGGTGCTGATCCATAGTGAATACTGCTTGATGTTCTTTTAAACAGTTTTAGCTAAGTGGTTTGAAGATCTGAAGAAATCTGAATTGGCCAGTGTTGCTCAGCTCTAAATCAAATTAAATTAGATATTTTTATTAGACTTAGATGTCTGCAAAGTAATCTTCAGGTGTGCAGTAGGTAAGGCTGAAACATTTTTGTATTGGAATGTTACTTTTTAGTGAAAACTCATTTTGAGCAATTTTAAAGGAAGGATTTGAAATCTTTAAAAACTGGGCTCAGATTTTTACCAGCCATTTTTCCCCCCAATAAAACTGAAGGAAATGGCAAGTGATGAACTGAGAGAGATTCGAAAGGCTTTAACAAATGAAGCTATCAGAGAACATCAGATGGCCAAAACAGGTGGGACTGAGACTGATTACTTTGTTTGCGGAAAGTGCAAGAAGAATAACTGCACTTACACACAGGTAAGAATAAGGCAATATTACGATTAATTAAACAATTGTGTGTTTTGCATATACTGCATGGCAGGGCTACTTGGCAGAGAATTGCTGGAACCAGCTTCTTTCAGACTTCTGCTTTCTGTGTTTTTGAAACTGGAAGTTTTTGTGCCCATTTCAGTTAAGGATTTTAGTTAAAGCTTCAGGAGTTAATTGTCAATAAAACAATCATGGTTTTGTGATAATTTTTTTTCCAAACAGTGTTTTATTTTCTATAAAGAAATTCCAAGTGTGAAAAGGCTTTTAAATAGTTTTTAAGATTTTATAAATTTTTTTTTACTCTAGTAAGCTCTCATTTATTTCTCAAGTACTGTATGAGGCATTCAGGCCAGTTTCTGTAGTTGTCACAGAAAATTATTGGTAAATATGAGACAACTTAAACAACCTTGCTTTGACATTTGTTTGGTTCCTCTTATGTGCATTAATTTTGACCAGCCATTTGTCCTGACCCACCATTTCTTGCACTGAGCAAATGCCTTTTGAAATGGACACGAATAGAAGGAACTTAACAATTATGTTTGGAATTGCAAATATGATTGCTTACTTGTAAATGACAAGTTTTGACCAAATCCATGACCAACCTGATAGGCTGGGCTTAATTACTAAAATATTTAGAGATTCTTGATTGCAATTAACTTTTTTTTGGAGGAGCATAACAGCTTTGCTACTTTTTCAATTTAAATGTATTTGATAAATTTAAAATTACATAAAAATCTTGATTCACTCTTTACATGTGTGTCATATTTTGCTTTAAATTCATAAATGTCTTTGCAAACTTCAGAATAAATCTATTGTGCAAAACGTGATTCCTGTAAGCCATATGTTTTTATTTTAAATTTTGTTTTCACCAGTCTACGATTCAAGTAAAATCCATCAAACTGAGTCAATATGTAGTAGATCAGTTCAGATTTTTGGCATGTGTAAATTAATTCTATCTAGATGGATTTGCCACTTAAAATATTGTCCTATTAATAAAAAGCTCACATTATCAATACATTATCATTATTTTTCTGTATTCCAGGTCCAAACACGAAGTGCTGATGAACCAATGACTACATTTGTTTTTTGCAATGAATGTGGCAACAGATGGAAGGTATGTGTTCACATGTTAATTCCTTTTGGAAATTGTGTGAAATGCTGCTTTTTAACATCTCTCAAACTCCACCAGTGGGTAACTGGCAACCATACAAGGAAAAAAAAATTGTGTCATTTGAAATAAGTAGGTTCATCTGGGCTATTGGATAACAAAATCAGCTGGAATCAAGGATTTGAAAAAAAAAGTCAAGGTTCCTGTAATCCAAGAGTCATTTTGGCCCTACCTTGTGTCAGGAGAAGAGGTGGAGGAATATGCGGGTAAAATGGTTAATTGGAAATCTGAAGGGTATCTTGGCAGCTGATTCAAAGGATAGCCAAAAACCCTCACTATTATCTGCCTCAAACTCTGAAATACTTGCCTGGTCTGTAATTACCTTGTCTTTATTCTTTCTGTTTTTGCCTGCCCCGTCTGTGCCTATTGCTGAGGTCAATTTGCCACAGATTTGAAAATTAAAAAGTACTTTCACAGTTTCCTATCACACAAGCTCAGAGGGCCCCCAATAATCATCACTTGGACATGTTTTATCCTTGTTTGCTGCTTCCTTTTTAAATATCAATGGATAGGGTGTAATTGAACGAAAACTATCTACAATTTCCTTACAAAATGGAAATATTAGGGATTCTCCATATTTCAGAAGGGAGAGTGAGGATGTATTTACTCACTACTATGAAATTCTGTAGTTCTTCTAGAGAAGTGCTCCTGAATTGTTCTTGGGAATTGTGTGGTTTGATAGGATTTGGATCTTAGTATGTTAAAGGTATATTAATGTAATTCCAGTCAGGCAGGTGTGTAACTTGGAGAGGAATTTATAGGTGGTGCTTTTCCCATGTCTTCCTTGGTAGTAGAGATCACCGGTTTGGGAGGAACTGTCGTTAGTCACCAAGATGAGTTGCAGCAGTGTGCATCACCAATGGTGCATATCAGAGCTGGTGGTGGAGTGACTTTGTTTCTAAAAGTTGATGTAATGGCTTTGCTTCTTGTAAGGAGTTAGAGTTGCAAGTCTCATGAAGCTTCCAAATTGATGCTTTACAGTTCTGGTCACCACACAACAAGAATGATATGGTAGCCATATAGAGCATGCAGAAGAGATTCATCAAGTTGTTTCATAGAATGGAGACTCTAGTTACAAGGAGAAATTCCATAGGCTGAGTTTATTCTTACTGGAAGCTAGAAGATTGAAAGGTGATCTTTTTGAGATTTATAAAGTTGAGGCAGAGATGGAATCTTTTTCTGGTTTTCTAGATCTAGAGGTCATAGAATTAAACTGAGGGAGGTGAAATTTCAAGTAGATCTGATGAGTAATTTTTCACACATTTGATAGTGAATATCTGGAATGAGCTGCCAGAGGAGGTGTAAATGCACTTACAACATGTAAAAGTTGTTTAGATATATAATCAGATCGGAAAAGCATTAAGGGGTTATAGGTAGGCATAATGTGAGCATGTCGGATTTGCATAGATGAACATCATGTTGGCATGGACAGTTGGTGGTGGTTGCATGTAGTATGATGCTATGATTATAAGTTGATGGTACATAAGTTAACGTTTCCTTTTGACATCAAAAGAGACATACAAGTCTATGTCAGCCCTCAGAGCAGCCCCATTCCTATTTAGTCCTCCATTTTTGCCTATTAACATATCACCCACTCACCCCAACCTTGATTCTTATACCAGCCACCTATTGTACGGGCATTTTATAGTAACAAATTAATCCATGAGCCACAACTTTTGTAACTGTTGGGAAACTGAAGCCCCAGGGAAACCCTCACAGTTACAACATGCTGGTGACTCCGGAGATCTGAATCAATTGCAAGCTGCTGAAGTTGTCAGGCAACAGCAACTGTTCTGCTGCAAGATGTTACAATTAATAAAATACTGCCTGATGTCAGAGACAGGCAATCTAACATTGCAACTGTTTTTCAGCTCCCAGATTGATGTTTTGGCCAAGGCCACAATGAGATCTTGAACCTGATAATTCAGGAGCAATCCAAATTTAATAAAAAAAAATTATTGAACAATGAGTACTGCTTGATAGCAGTGAAGTTAACTTTTGTGTGCATTTTCAGTACTACAGCTGGATATAGTCTTTGCTATATTTACAAATAACTCCACATGAATTCTGGTAAAACAGAATGATGACAGATGCAGTGACATTTGCTACTATAAGCTTCTGACTGAAGCCTGGGATTTGAATAAAGTTTCAATAGCTGAACCATCAGCTTTAGCCCAGCGATTCAATTGTGTAATTAAAACATGACATTGGAGCTAACCAATATCTTATAAGAGCTCACTGTGCTTTTCTAAAGGAGAAATTGTTTTTAATTATTAAATCATTGATAATTTGAATTACTATAAGGTAAGCTATCTAAAAATAATCTTTTCTTAGTTCTGTTAATAGAAATTCAGAAGACTACTTTGAAGATGCAGCTGGACCAGCTAAATGAAAGCTCTAACTTTAAAAGTATCACGTATATTAAATTTCTCATTTTGCTACGTATATTGTTGAAAAGTAAATAATCTGACATGCAGCGATGGAATTGAATATTCTAAAATTATGCAGCCACTCAGATTTTGTTTAACATATTGTGTGGTACAGTATTGTGTTTTAAGCTTTATATAATTTAGGTTTTGATCTGTCATTATTGGTATCAGATCGATCTATCAGATAACTTTTTAATTACATTGTTGTGACTGTTCAGCAATACAAATGCTTCCATATTTATAAATTTGACAAGTTTACTTTACTTTTTATAATTATTTCATAAATTGTAATCTCTGTAGAAAGTGTTATAATTGCAGAAATCAGCAGATTCCTCTATTAACACAACTGCATTCAGAGTATTTCATGTTAGTGAAAAGTGCGAAATTTGTATCATTTGTGAAATTCATTGGGGGAAGCTCATCACAGAATTTTTGGTGTGTTGGATGTATTTGTTTTTAATTAACACAATGCATTTTAAATTTTTAAAAAAGCAGATTAAATTTTTTCATGTAATTCCTCCTGTATTTTTTTAAACCAGCTGGCTGACACCAACGCAAAAATATAGGTTTTAAGTTTGAATGTTCAGTTCTCGTAAAATATCTAATGCTTGCAGTTTTGCAGATTTTTTTTCCTCAAGCCTTTGCGTCAATTATTATTATAGTCTGTACATTTTGGAATGGTTATGTATGTGTAAACAAAGTGCAAAGAATTTATAGAAATTAGCATTTGACTTCAGGATTTCATTTTGTCTGATTTGTTGTATTTAATATACTACCTGTGTATTTTAATTTTGTTCTTAAATTTCTGTGCCTCACCATTGCCCAGATTGGAATGAGATGAGCAAGTTGCGTTGGATTCCTCCATGTTCAAGATGTCTTATAATGAAACCCAAGCCATCAGAGCTCTTTATTGTTAGAAATATACCACTGATAATTACATTGATTCCATGATTAACCTTAAATGCAGACATAGTAGAAGCTAGATTGGATCTTGAAGTTTTATAAAATGTTAAAATTATAGTATTGGGATTTGGCTATCTATGCCCAATGCTGTTTGTTTTTTTCATTGGTACTGCCTTGTTTCATTTCTTGATATCACTATATTTTCAGATGCTTGCTTTTGCTTAATTTTTAAGCACTATGTTCAGTAACAAGCTTGAGTATAGCTTTTTTATTAACATGTTGTGTTGAAAGAATTGATCTTTTGTTCAAGTAAATCTCGAATCCATAGTATTGATTCTGAAATATGTTTAAGTAATTTTTCATTATTGACCATCTAAAGTTTTTTTAGTGTTAACTAAAACGCTTTTTTTTTGGTCAGTGATTATAAAGCCTATGTTTGAAAAAGTATTTCAGGTGTAGGATTTTATTGTTGTGCAGATGTTTGTGACCCATATTCTTTGCAAATCGATGAACAAAAATGATCATCGATGTGTTCTGAATACAGTATTTCTTGCTACTTCATTCAGCAGTTCTTAAAATTACCATGAAAGTAATCTACTTGTAGGAAACAAACTTCATTTTGCAACTAAAGAATATGATCTTTTTGTAAGGCTAAACATTTAGTGTATATGGTGATTGCAAGCAAATCAAGTTTGCATTCCAATCCTCAGGATAACAGTGAATAATCTTGGGAAAGTGGGGAAAAATACAATACAAGGATAGGATCCAGAGAGGTTTATGAGAATGATCTGGGAATTAAAGGGTTAATGTATGAGGATCATTTGAAGGCTCTGGGCCTGTACTTGCTGGAGTTTAGAAGAGTGAGATCTCATTGAACCCAATTGAATATTAAAAGCCTAAATAAAGTGGACGTGGAGAAGATTTTCCTATAGTGGGGGAATCTAGGACCAGAGGGCACAGCCTCTGAATACAAAGATGTCCCTTTAGAACAGAGGAGGAATTTCTTTAACCAGAGGGTGGTGAATCTGTGGAATTCATTACCACAAATGGCTGATGAGTTGGATATATTTAAAGTGGAGCTTGATAGGTTCTGGTTCTTGATTAGCAAGGGTTTCAGATGTTACAGGGAAAGCCGGGGTGGTTGAGAGGGATAATAAATGAGCATCGACAGAATGGTGGAGCAGACCTGGTGGGCCAAATGAGCTGAATTAGGCCGCAAGTCTTATTGTCTTATGGTCTAAAAAATAACAATTCCTCACTGGCATCCAAGTTACTACGGTTCTTGGCAGAGGTGATATTAAATAGAAGTTTCTCTGCTCCTTGATAATATCAGTCTCTGAAGCAGTGATGACGTAACAGGCATCTACTTGGATTTTGCGTGTGCAGTTTTGTGGAATTTATAAGCAACTTGCATTGCTGATTTGCAGAGTTCATCTCCAAAAATGAACTAGATAGAAAAATCAATGTTTATCTGACCTAAACGATTTGCAATATACAATATTTCCAATGATGAGTTGATTAAACAGCATTGTAATTCTGGCCCAAATGGGCCGAGGGCATGTTGCTCAAGTTGAGGGCAACTTGCCAGCCTGTATTAATCAGTCTGGTTGTGCAATAGGAGATGCTGAATTGCCAAGCTTGGGTTGAGATGATAAAATATTGTTTTCAATGTATGAGCCATGTACCTTAACAAATGTAAAATCAGTGTTGTTAAGGAGTAGCAGTAGAATCATGTGTTTACGTTGTAAAATGAGTACTTTGATGTTTTATGACAGTTTTGAAAGGGCCAAAAAGAGGGTAGGATGTAATTTCTATGATAGATCAACTTAAAATGGTGTATATATCAGGAAGTCTTCCCAAAATGCAGGCCACAACATCAGTGTGTTTCTGGTCTTTACCACACTGGTCCTTTTTCATACTGTCGGGCATAAACTTCACTCCAGGTGCTTGGAAGCCAGTAGTATTTGCTTACTTTGTAATTATCTATAGATTGCAAGTAAGGATAAGTTTCAAGCTTTGCAAATTGTTCAAATTTTGTGATCAATAAGATTTCCCATACTCTCTGCTGTTTGCTAAGTGGGCAGTTCCATCACTGATCATAGAGTTTGTGAGATATTGGAGATTTTTCAAGAAGTATTTTTTTTCTACAATTGAAGTACCTATAGGGGATTAGTATCATAATAATAATAAGCATAATAAGCAATTTACACACAGGACTTTATTGTAGATGTGATGTGGTTTGAAAGCATAGTTGGAATTAATTCTGTGGGTATTTCAGAGACAGAGTCTAGTCTTTTTTTGTGTTTGAATTTATTCAAAAGAAATAAATACAACAGATGGTACACGAATACATTTATAGTTAGCCTGGCATTGATATCTCTGTGCATGTGCTATTGTGATGAACCTGAACTTCCCATATGAAAGCAATATGATCTAATTGTAATTTTTTCTGATGACTTTAAGTTGGTGCGAAAAGGTACTTAGCATTATAAAATAATAATGAGTTGATATGAATTAAATTTCCACTTGACTAAATCTTGGGTGTCATTATTCAATGTTGATCAAATTAAACTAAGAAATGCCAAACATCTAGAAACTACCTTTGCAACACAAGACTGTCCAGCCTAATTTAAAACCTTATTAGAATGGAATAAAAATACTAGAAGTATTGGAAGCCATGTGCTTTGGTGAATAGAAGAACCAAGTTAATGTTTTGTATGACTTGCCTTTCATCAGAGTTTGAAACAGTTAACTAAAACTCAAGGTGCGGGGGAAATATCCATAATGTAGAAGTGCAATGATATAAGAGATGGTAATGCAGGGTTAAAGATGTACATTTGGGCAAGTGGGTAATTAATTTAAACGTGAATAAAAATAACAGTGGTGATTGGACTTTTTTTTATATTGGGCATTATAAAATGGCACAAATACAGGGAACATGGTGATCTTGGAGGGTTAATTTTGGAAAGATTAAAACTGGGGGAGGAGAGGTTATGGACTGATTAGAAATTGGAAATTGTTTAATTGGTTATAAGGTCTGTTTTTGCTTAAGGATAGACCAGTTAAAGACAATAATCGTGTACGATGGGTAAATGGACCTTTTGTGTTTGTTGTCATAAGGGAGCGGCATTCTTGATCTCAAGTTTAGAGAGGCTTGGTTAAGGGAGAATACCCAGTTGTGGATGGTTTAGCTTAAGATCAGTGACAATTTGCATGGATGAAGGTCTCAATATTAAATAAGCTGAGATAGCTGGAGATTGACAGTCTTCCAAATGGATCATGAGTTTTCTGTAAAAGGATGATTTAATGAAGAGAAGACAACATCTGAGATGCACTGCTAACATCACTGTTGACTGATCTTGTTCTGAGTAAATTTCAGTGGATATAGGATTGAGCAAATGCTAAAGAAAATATGAGAAAGTACCTCTCATAATAAATAGTTTAAGCATGGATATACAGCAGCTTTCCACTCATTAAGCCAGCCATAGTGTTGTAGAGGGCTGAATGTAGTCACAGATATGCAAGAGTTAGTATGAGTTTTTTGTGATCTTTATTATACAGATTGAGTATTCAGGGGACAAGTTCAAGATTTTCAGATAACATTTGAGTCTGCTAAACAATAAGGAATATATCAATGGAATGATAAATATCTGACAAATGAAATTGTAATACAAAAATTTGAATATGAAATGCTTTTGGTAGGAACATTTAGAGGTTATGCATGAAGAATGCATTGCACAAGAGAATACTGGACCAGGTGTGTGTGTCATTTATTGAGGTTTAGACAAGTTGTGTCTTTTTCAAAATTTACTGAGAGGCTCATTGTGCACCCCACACTGATTTGACAGCAGCTGGATGGAATTATCAGGATTGCTAATGATTACATGGAGTCTGCGATTAAAATGAGGTAGCAGGAAAGTTCATTTTTAAAAAAAAAACCTGCCCTGGCTGCTAGCAGTCCTTGGAAAGCTCATCTTTTTAAAAGGAGTAGGCTGTGACAACATCAGATATTTGTGGGAAGAAATGAGGCACACTGTGTATCTTAGTGTGATCAAATGAGGCTTACACTAAAAAGCGTGGTTCTCCAATGTAGATAGCGGGACTCTGTCCACTGGGTGTAAGGGTGAGAAGTGAAGGACCTAAGAATTAAATGATTGGCAAAAGGACCAAGCATGACAAAATTGAATTGACTATTTCTTACATCCTTCACATACATGAGGAGTAAAAATCTTATGTCTCTGTCTAAATGTTCAATATGCAATTTATAATGAGTAGTATGTACAACAGGACAGTCAATATAACATAAAAATACAATTGTATCAGCAAGAATTAATCAGTCTGATGGCCTGGTGGATGAAGCTGTCCCAGAGCCTGTTGGTCCTGGCATTTGTGCTGCGGTACCATTTCCCAGATGGTTTGTGGTTGGAGTGACTCGGGTCCCCAATGATCCTTTGGGCCCTTTTTACATACCTGTCTTTGTAAATGTCCTGAATAGTGGGAAGTTCACATCTACAGATGCGCTGGGCTGTCCATACCACTCTCTGCAGTGTCCTGCGATTGTGGGGAGTATAGTTCCCATACCAGGCCAGTAAGGATGCTCTCAATTGTGCCCCCTTAGAAAGTTATTTTGATTTGGGGGTCCATACCAAACTTCAACCGTCTGAGGTGAAAGAGGTGCTGTTATGCTTTTTTTTTAACCACACAGCCGGTATGTACAGACCACATAAGATCCTCGGTGATGTGTATACCGTGGAACTTAAAAGCTGTTCACCCTCTCAACCCCAGATCCATTAATGTCAATAGGGGGTAGCCTGTTTTCATTCCTCTTGTAGTTCACAATCAGTTCTTTTGTTTTTGTGACATTGAAGGAGAGGTGGTTTTCTTGACACCACTGTGTCAGGGTGTTGACTTCTCTGTAGGCTGCCTCGTTATATTTTAAGATTAGGCCAATCAATGTAGTATCATCAGCAAATTTAGCTATGGGTGGTGACATAGTCATGGGTATAGAGAGAGTAAAGGAGGGGGCTCAGCACACAGCTTGAGGGGCAGAGGTGAGGGGAGCTCCTTCTTACCATCTGCCGGCAATCTGACAGGAAGTCCAGGATCCAGCTACAAAAGGTAGGATGCAGGCTGAGGCCTCTGAGCTTCTTGTCGAGCCTGGAGGGAATTATGGTGTTGAATACTGAACTGTACTCCCAAGATCTGCCTTCTCATATAAGCATTCCTCACAGTAATTATTCATTTTCTAGAATTCCTTCCCTGAAAGATTATTGGTTTTAGATTCAGATGTAACACTCGAAGGGGGATGAGATTGATACTCTAAGATCAAATAGATTGCATAATTGAGGTAAGAGCTGAAAAGTGTGATAAAACAGGGAAAAAAACTATACAAGTTATTTGCTGCAAACATGCACAAAATAAATTTGATTAAATAGTGCCTTCTGGAAAAAAAATGAACAATTGTACTTGTCAGGTGACTAGCACTGCTAAATTAATGAAATTAGGATGGCTGGTGTAACAGATATAAATTCTAATTTTTGTTGTTTCAGTAAAGAGAACATACAATAAAATGTTTCACTTGTACCTATTAAAATTAAAGTTGAACCAATGAGTATTCAGCATGTTTCCTGTGATTTGGCTCAGTTTTGAACTTTTCTAGAAGGTGAGGCTAGTTGTTTGATGCCAACATTAAGGGCTCTGGCAAAATGATAGTAAACAGATTATGAATATTGCCCCTATTCTGGTGTGGCATCGGAATGAATTAGTAGTCTGTTGGAAGACAAAATGACAAACCATGTATTTCCTTTGAAAACTGATATTTTCAAAGTTCAAATTAAATTTATTATCGAAGTACATGCGTCACCACACACAACCCTGAGATTCCTTTTTTTGTCGGCAATCACAGTAAATACAAGAAACACAATAAAATCAATGAAAGACCACACCCAACAGGGTGGACAACAATCTTTTGTAGGCTTTTCTGTACAAAGGCATTAGTGTTTCCATACCAGTCCATGATGTAGTCAACATGCTCTCCACACATCTATAGAAGTTTGTCAAAATTTGAGATGTCATGCTGAATCTACATAAACCAATAAGAGTAGAGGCACTGCTGTGCTTTCTTTGTAATGGTATTTTTGTGCTGGACCTAGGACAGATCTGCTGAAATGATAAAACCAAGGAATTTAACTCTTTCTGCTTGATCCCCTGATGAGGACTGGCTTATGGGCCTCCATTTTCTTCCCCCTCAAGTCATTAATCATTTCCCTGGTCTTGCTTACATTGAGTGAGAGATTGTTGTTGTAGCACCATTCATCCAGATTTTCAATCTCCCTCCAAATGCTTATTTGTCACTACCTTTGATTCAGCCAATGATCAGGGTCAACTTAAATAAGGTACTGGAGCTGTGCTTAGCCTCACAGTCATAAGTATAAAGCAAGTAGAGCAAAGATCTAAGCACACAGCTCTGTTGTGACAGTAGGCAAATCGAAGTGGATCCAAGTTGCTTCTTATGCAGGAGTTGATAGGTTTCATCACCAACCTCAAAGCACTTCATCACAGTGGATGTAAATGCTACTTGATAGTTGTTGAGGAAGGTTACCATGTTCTTCGTAGGTACTGGTATAATTGAAGCCTGTATGAAGCAGCTGGTTACTTCATACTGCTGAAGCAAAAGGTTAAAGATATTGAACGCTCCTGCCAGTTGATCAGTACAGGTCTTAATCTGCCACGTACCCATCTGAGCGGGATGCTTTCCGCGGGTTCATCCTCCTGAAGGACGCTCTTACATCAGCCTCAGACAGAGATCACAGTCATCGGAGGCTGTGGGAGGTCAAGAAGGTGCTTTCATAATAGGCAAAGCAAGCATAAAAGGCATTGAGCTCACCTGGGAGAGAAATTTTGTCACCTATGTCACTTGGTTTCATTTTGTATGAGATGATAGCTGTCGAGCATCCTTCAGTAATTTAAGTTTGGTCTGTAATTGCCACTTCAATCAATATGGCAGGAGTTGCCACCTGCTTTCTCTGGATAATTTACATATTCCTGCACAGTTCTGAATTGGACACTAACCATAGTTTTTGGCTTGGTGATTCACCACATGCAGAATCTGACAACCTGTAAATTACTGTGGAATTATCCACCTTCTGCACAGAGGTCCCTAGTATAGAGTATGAAAACTGTGGTGCCAATTTCTCCACTGTTGCACCATTACTGAATGTTAATCAGGTCAGAGTGAATCCCAAATTGCACTTAACTGCTGTAACTATAATGTTTTGACTTTAAGTGGGAGAGGTTGGCTGCATAATCTTTAGTAGTACTGTTGGCCATTTTTGAAATTGGTAAGCAGGATGATAAACAGTGGCTGTAAGCAACAATAATGCTGTTCATGAAGATTGCATGAGTGCACCACAATTCTTTTCTTTTACACAGCAAGCTATCCAGTTTATTTTTCATTTTCCCTGTCAACATTTATCTAAATGAAAGACGAAGTTCATCAGATTAGCAATGTATTTATTTAAATTTTAACAAATTTTCTTAACCGTGCTTGTAAAACATATTCAATTAATTTCAAAAATTATAGTGAGGGATTTCTATTATTTCTAACATAACTATCCAATTATTATTTTTCATCTTGTAGGTAAGCCTTCGTAAATTTAAAGCCCTTTTGTTGACTACCTGTATCCAAGAAGAAAATTGCACAAATATAAACTATCTTTAGCTGTAAATGACAGCTAGCTAATTTATCAGTAGTTTCCTTTTTAAAGTTGTCAATACAGCCTAATATTATTACAATACTGCACAATAAATTGTCAACCATGAAGACAAACAAAGGGGTGAAATTTAACATATCTTGTACACTAGCTCTGGAGTTCATTTGACAATGTAACCCTCAAGAGCACCTTGGTTCCTTTTCAGCAAGAACTCACACTTACCTGGCTATTATATTTTCTGTAATCTTCGTAGATAGCTTCATGATCATTGTACGAAAAAAATGGTAATTAAATGTTCGTTGTCACAGAGTGAGGTAAAATTATGGTTCTTTGGGATGGAATGATCCTTGATTAGCAACTGATGGAATTATTAGCAGCAACAATGATGTCTTACAAAGGTAGGTATGAGCTACTTACAATTTTAAATATTCTGTTTTGTACTTTTAATGGTTATGTACCAATATAAAGGCTGAGATTATATCCCTTTCAATAAAATCACTTTCATTTTTCATGTAAATAAAATAGCTGTTCTGAAATTATTGATAACAATGTTTTCATATACAAACGTATAATGATTGTGTAGATGATATCTGACTGAGAGATGAATAAAAACTGTCCCTTTCCACTAGGGTTTATTCACTAATGCTTGTAAATTTAAAAAAAAAGACCAGAATTGAAATTATTTAAGCCATCACTAGGGTCTTGCAGTTCTTTAGTGCTTCTTGCATTTTTAGGCAACAGGAAATCAGTAGTAAAATAAACCTGAGTTTCATATTTTCTTTTTTTGTGATGATGACCTTGTACCTGTTTTGGTTTTTTAAATGAACTTTATCTGTATAGTTGAATATTTAGGATTCTGAAGATGTGCTGGATGACTTCTGAAGCAGAGACTTGTATATAGAAGAGTTCAGGAATCGTGGATATGAGTCTCTATGCATTAAGGTATAAATCTGCAGCTGTGCATCATCAAATATCTGATTTGACGGTTCAGCCATCTTTGTGTTGATGACTTCACGCACTCGTGAATCAAGGCTAACCTGGATGTAAAAGAGAAGTATAACTGTAAGTTAACATGAAAGTAATGCAATAACTGTTTAATTTCTCAAGCATAGTAAAAGTTCATTCCCTCAGGTAGTAATTGTATTAAATCAATAGTTGATTTACCAATGTAAAGGCAAACATTTTACAAATAGGAAGTTCTCCACATTGGAAGAGCATCTTAACACTATGACAAATTTGAAGTAATTAAATTCTTAGGTTAGAACCTAGACCCACGGAATAAAAATTCAGAGAAATGAGTTCATCCCACCATAGAACATAGAAATCTACAGCACATTACAGGCCCTTTGACCCACAATGTTGTGCTGACCATGTAGCCTACTCTAGAAACTGCCGAGAATTAACCGACAGCATATCTCTCGATCTTTCTTAGCAACATGTACCTATCGAAGAGTCTCTTAAAAGACCCTATTGTATCCACCACCATCGCCAGCAGTGCATTCCACACACCCGCCACTCTCTGTGTGAAAAACTTAACCCCTGACATCCCCTCTCTACCTACTTCCACGCACCTTAAAATTATGCCCCCTTGTGTTAGCAATTTCAGGCCTGGGATCAAGCTTTTGGCTACGCACACGATTAATGTCTCTCATCATCTTATACACCCGTATCAGGTCAGCTTTCACCCTCCGTCGCTACAAGGAGAAAAAGCCAAGTTCACTCAACCTATTTTCATAAGGCATGCTCTCCAATCCAAGCAAAATCCTTGTGAATCTCCTCTGCACTCTTTCTATAGTATCCACATCCTTCCTATAGTGAGACCAGAACTGAACACAATACTCCAAGTGTGTCTAACCAAGGCCTTGTATAGCTGTAACATGGTAACTGAAATACAAATCCATTTAAGAGTTAATGATTTAGTTTTAAGGAGAGGAAGTATGCCATTTCTGTGATATACTTAATGCCTTTGAAATGGAGAAACAGGGCATTCAGTTGTATGGTACTAGCTATGTTAAAGCAGAAAAAGAACAAAACTAAACATACCGCTTGATGTCAAACTCAGCACTGATTATGGATACACAATTCATTCAACTTGTCAATATGTCTGCAAACGGTGTCTGAAGTGGTGATTGGTAAGGAACAGCTTTATACGTAGTCTCCATTGATTTATACCTTTCAGCTAAGGTACCAGTCCTGTTAAGATCCTTATGAGCATCCTGTCTTGATTTGCTATTTTCAATCTTTCCTCATCTGATGAATCAGTACTGGAAAACAATAGGTGGATTCAGATGAGAAGACCCTGATATGAAGGCAAGAAGGAACTTAAGGAGATAGTGACAAGCTGGGAAGTGACAGATTTCAGATTGTGAAATCTGATGAAGTTGGTGAGTGGAATCAAATAAGGGAAGAATGCTCAGGGGAAGAGGGGTAAGGATAGGGATTAAGTGGATAGAGTATGTGGGTCATAGGTAGACCATGTGAGGAAGAGGAAATAATCTAGGAAACCAAGGGACTGGTTGCGAGTGAGTTTGGAAAGAAGGGAGCCCGTGAGAAGACTTGTGTGGGTGAGGAACGTGAAAGGAACAGAGGGGTTGTGGGTTCCCTGAAATTAGAAAATTCCATGTTCACGCCATTGAGTTGTAGTTAGTCAAACAAATGAGAATATGAGGTGCTGTTCCTCTTGGTTGCGTTTGGGCCTCATGCTGGCAGTGGTGAAAGCTGAGGACAGACGGGTCAGTTTGAAAATGAGATGACTTCAAATGGTTTGGAAATAGATCAGGTTGCCTATTGCAGAGTACTGGTGCTCACCAAAGTGGTTGTCCAGTCTGTGCTTGATCTTGCTAGCATTGAGAAGGCCACATTGAGAGTACCAAATACAATGGACCTCATTGCAGAAGGTGCACAAGAGGTGATGAGAAAAAAAGTTTAGGTACAGGTGTGGCACCTAAGGATGTAGGTAAAAATGCCTGGTGATGGAGAGATGAATGAAGCAGCGAGTCATGGAGAGATTAGTCCTGTGGAAAGCAGAAATGGATGGAGTGGAGAAGACATGTCTGCTGGTGGGATCGCACTGCAGTTGGTGGATATGAAGCATAATGTGTTGTTTGGTAGGGTGAGAGATGAGGACAAGGCAATTCTATCTCTATTCTGACTGTCAGGATAAATGAAACTAGGGGATATGAATGACATCCCAAATGAACACCTTAGTATTCAGCAGGGAGAATGATGTGGCGACTAGAGAATGCAATTTGCTTGATTTGTAAGCACATGTATAAGGAAGGGCAAAGCTTTAGAAATCTTGAAGCACATTAGGGTTGATAAACTCGCATGGTGTAACATTCTATCCAAAATGCAAAAGGTGGCAAAAGAGGAGATTGCTAGCACTAGAGATTTTTGCATCTTTATTAGCCTGAATTAAGTGCCAGAACACTGGAGGAAAGATTTAAAGGATATCTGAGGGGCAAGTTTTTCACATGGAGGATGATGAATATTTGGAACAAGCTGTCAGGAAGTATTGGAGACAGGTGACATTTAAATACTTAAAAGGAACTTAGACAGGTACTTGGATAGAAGAGAAGTAGTGATATCACCCTAATGTAGACAAGTGTAGAAGGGCATCCGGAAAGGCATGGACAAAGTGAGCTGTGAGGACATATTTTTGTGCTGTATGTTTCCATTTGGCCTCAAGTACAGCCAGCAGACTGGGTCTGCTACAGGACAAATAGATTATCCTACTTCATCTCATCCTTGTTCAGCCATCTGTGGCAAATACTTTTAGCTGTATTTGCCCTGATAGAATTGATCACTGCAATAGAGTCTATGGGTCACCAGTAACTTCAACTTCCCTAATAAAGACTGGAACTGGAATATATAAAAATAGTGTAATTGAACACTTTAGAAGATGTCCTTGATGGTGGGAAGGCTAGTGCTCATGATGGAGCTGACTGCGCTGACTCAGCAGCTTTCCCCTTTCCTATACATCGGTGCAACAAGTCAGGATGCTCTCCACAGTCCATCTGTAGAAATCTGCTAGACTCTTTGGTCATACCATATCTCCACCAAATCCTAATATAAGCTGCAGGTGTGCCACCTTTGTAATTGCATCAATATGTTGCACCCAGGATAGACCTTTAGAGATGTTGATACTCAAGAAATTGAAAAAAATTGCCCTTTTTATACTGCAGTCCCCATAATGAAAACCTCTGTGTGGTCTCCCAACTTTCTTTCCAGA
Organism: Mobula hypostoma; assembly: GCF_963921235.1. NCBI lineage: Eukaryota > Metazoa > Chordata > Chondrichthyes > Myliobatiformes > Myliobatidae > Mobula > Mobula hypostoma. The sequence continues at coordinate 194,357,483 of NC_086098.1, forward strand.
AGTCCACAATCAATTTCTTCGTCTTACTGACATACAGTGCAAGGTTGTTGCGACACCACTCAACCAGCTGATCTATCACATTCCTGTAAGCTGTCTTATCAGCATCTGAGATTTTGCCAACAACAATTATGACATTGACAAATTTGTAGATGGCATTTGCACTGTTCCTAGCCACATAGTCAAGGGTATAGAAAGAGTAGAGTATTGGGCTTAAGGTGTGCCAGTGTTGATTATTAGCATGGAGGAGATGTTATTTCCAATCTGTGCTCTCCTGACAGGGAAGTCAAAAATGCAGTTGCAGATGGAGGTACAGCGGCTCAGGAGATGGTGGTGTTTAACGCTGAGCTGTAATCAATAAATAGCAACCTGATGTAGGCATTGTTGTTGTCCGCCTGGTCCGAGGCTGAGTGGAGAGCCAGTAAGATTGCATCTGCTGTAAACCTGTTGTGGTGGTAAGGAAATCAGGAACTAGTGAGAATTAATTGGGAACAGATTTTTTTTTTAATGGGCAAATCCACACCTGATATTTGAAGGGTGTTTAAAGTCCAACTGCATAGAGTACAGGACAAGTATGTTGCAGTGAAAAGGAAGAACAAAGATGGCAAGGTAAGGGGACACTGGATGTCAAGAGAGTTGGTGAATTTAGTTAATTAAAAAGACACTTCTGTAAGGTTTAGGAAGCTAAAATTAGAGACCTTGAAGATTAAAAAGAAGCTAGAAATCATTAAAGGAATTAGGAAAGCCAGAAGGGGCCATGAGAAAAGTCCTTGGCAAATAGGAGTACAGTGAATCCTAAGGCTTTCTATACATTGAGGAAGGGGATATTTACAGAGCAAGTAGGACCATTCAATGATAAAGAAGGCAATGTACTTGAAGGCAGAAGATAAGAACCTAAATGAGTACTTGGCATCAATGTTTACAAAGGACAGGGAGATTTGTGTGGAGTATGCTAATTTGCTAGGACATTAAAGAGCTTAAGAAGGATAAAGTATTATATGAAGTATTAGGTCTCTTAAAGAACATCAAGGTGGATAAATCCCCAGAGTCTGATGCAATATATCTAAGGTTCTTGAGAGAGATAAGAGACGAGCTTGCTGGAGCCTTGACCAATATTGTTGATTGTTGTCTTCTCTATCATATCTTCAAGTGGTAGGTCCTCGGGGATTGGTGAGTAACTACTGTTGTTCTGTTATTCAACAAGTGAAATAAGGGTAATCCTGGAAACTAAGTTACTGGAGAAGGCTCTTGGTGATAGGATTTCTGAGCATTGTTAAACCATTGTTAACTAGGGACAGTCAGCATGCCTTTGTGTCATATCTTAGTTGATTAAATTTTTTTGAGGCGGTGCCAAAGGAGATTGATGAAGTTAGAGCTGTGGATGTGGAGTTTTGTAAGGTATCTGATGAGATCACTCATGGGAGGCTGATGCAGAATATTAAGGATCATGGATTCCATGGTGAATTTGCCATTTGGATTCATAATTGGCTTGCCAATAGAAATTTGAGGTAGTGGTCAATAAAACTTATTCTGACTGGAGGTCTAATTTCCACAGAGGTTTCAGTATGGAATCTGCTTTTTGTGATGTAGATAAATGACCTGGATGAAAATGTTGATGGATAGTTTACTACGTTTACAGAAGATAGGAGATTAGTGTGTTGTGGATAGTATGGAAGACTGGTAAAGAATAGAGCACCATATGGATCAGTTGCAGATATAGTCTGAAAAATGGCAGATAGAGTTTAACTCAGCCAAATGTGGTGTTGCATCTTGAGAGATGAAATGTAAAGAGACAGCAGATTGTTAATGGCAAGAACCAGAACTGTTTATGTTGGATCTTGGAGTCCAAGTCCATAATTTCCTGAACGTGGCTACATATGTAGATTGATATGGAGTAAAAATAAGGCATATGGCATGGTTGCCTTTCTTAGTAAAGCAACTGAGTTCAAGAGTCAGGAAGTCAGGTGCATCCTAAATACTTAGAAAACTAGTTGAGATGCACCTGGATTACTGCATTAGATTCCGCTTGCCCCATTATAGGAAGGATGTTGAGGCTTTGGTGGGGTATAGAAGAGGTTTACCAGGATGCTGCTTGGATTGGAGGGTATGTACTATCAGTAGAGGTTGGACAAACTTGATTGTTTTCTCTGGAGCGTAGAGGCGTAGATAGAGTAGAAAGCTAGTCTACTTTCTCCCAGGGTTGAAATGTCTGATACCAAAGGGCAGGCATTTAATGTGAGAGGGTTTAAGTTCAAAGAAGATGTGAGGGGCAAGTTTTTTGTTTAAACACAGAGTGGTGGATGCTTGGAATGCACTGCCTGCAGAGTTAGTGGAGGCAAATATAATGGTGTTCAAGAGGTTCTTAGGCCTATGATTGCACAGGAATTGGAAGAATATGGTTATAGTGCAGGCAGAAGGGATTAGCTTAGTGGGCATTTCATTACTAATTTAATCAGTTCTGCGCAATATTGTGGGCCAAAGTGCCTGTTCCTGTTCTGTAATTTTCTACATTAATAACAAATAAATGTGCATTACCATTAACAGTAACTTCATGGTTCGTTATATTCCTCATGTTCAAACCAGAGACTCAACCCTTTGTCACTGAAGAGTGCAAAAGGGCAAGTCAGGATTAGTAAGTATTAAGTACAGTATATTGTACCTCCGGCCTGAATAAGACCCACTGAGCCCAATCGTATCACGCAAATCAAGTACTCCATACTACCAAGTTATCAATCCATGCATCTTAATCTTCTGGATTAGCCTACAATGAGGGATCTTGTTGAATGCCTTACTAAAATCCATGTAGAAGACATCCAATGCTGTACAATCATTGATCATATTTGTTACCTCAAAACTCAATCAAATTAGTAAAATATGACCTGCTCCACAGAAAGCCATGCTGACTGTCCTTAATTAGGCCATGCTTTTTCAAATATTCATAAAGCTTACCTCTAAGAATCCTCTTGAACAGCTTCACTGGCACTGACATGAGACTCACTGGTATATAATTCCAGGATTATCCTTATTTCCCTTCTCAAACCAAAGAACAACATTTACTACTCACCAGTCCTCAGGGACCCATCTGTGGCTAGAGAGGACATGAAGATCCAGGTTATGGTATCAGCAAATGTCATCCCTTGCCTTTCAACCTGAGGTATATTGCATCAGGCCTGGAAGACTTTTCTACCCTAACATTCTTTAAGAGATCCATTACTATCTCTTTCTTTACCTCAAAATGCCTCAGCATCATTATCAAGCTGCACACTGATCATTCTACAGTATTGTGCAGAAGGTTTAGGCACATAGCTATAGCTGGGGTGCCAAGACATATATACGGTACTGTATTTCACTATACTACTGCAACAAAAAACATTTCATGAAATGTGTAGGTGATGATAAGCCTGATTTTGATATGGGTCTGTTTTGTGGACTGAGAGTGGGAAGGGGACATAGAGAGGAGAAATCATGGTTGGGAAAGGAGAAGGGAGGGGGAGGAAGCAGGATTCACCAGAGAGACATTCTGTAATGATCAATAAGCCAGTTGTTTGTGATAAAATGACCTTGCCTGGTGCCTCAGGTCCAGATATGTATGCATCCATGCCACTCCCTGCCCTGGCAATACTTTTGTGCCACCTGTCCCACACTTCCCACACCACTCCACCCTCACCATTCCCAAAATCCTTTGCTCCTACCAGATTTACAAACTCGCTGTCTGTTCCACGTTGACAAAAACAGCACTGTGCAAAAGTCTTGGGCACCTCAGTTATATGTGCTTAAGGCTTTTGGACAGTACTGTATCTTATATGCTCTTCTCCTTGGTGAACATTAATGCAAAGAGTTCATTTGCAATGTTGGCAAGATCATTTTCCTCCATACACATGTTCCCTCTTTTATCCTGTAGTGGTCCTATCCTCTTGCTCTTGGTGTATGTGTAACATGCTGTTAGGTTTCACTGCGAATGTAATGGTTTCTCTGTAGCAGCAATGTCTGGGTTATGTCTAGAGATAACGGGGTTTAGACTGCTGGGGGCTAGCCAATGAGAGAACTGTTATTCTTTCTTGAGAGTCCAGAAGAGAGATTTTTGCCGTCTTTCGCCAGGGAGAGATAAGAGAAGACGCGAATGGAGAGAGTTGGTAGACCGCCGGACATAGTGGACTTGGAGCGAGGGTCTGAACGGCAGCAACAATCGCAGGAGGTCGATATGGATGACCAGCTTATCAGTGAGCTCCAGCATCGCGCAATAGACTGTTTCATAAGAATGGGCCCTTTTTCTTTTTTTTCTTTACTAACCGTATAGTCAAAATAAGAATTATAAAGCTTAATCGCATATTGTGTACTGTTTGTTATTTTGGGGTAGTGATTTGTAATGGGGACACATCGCGCAGCATTCATCCAAATGAGATTTCTTAAGCTTGGCTGGGCCAGGGGCTATCACCCCCTATATTAAGCCACTAGCTGAAGTGAGAGTTACATATGTATCAAGTAACATCAATAGCCTGCTCAGTGGTGCTCAGTTTTGGTTGTGCGTGGACCACTGAGCTTCAAACTTTGTCACAAAAATGGAGAAGTGGTCAGAGTTTCTTTGACATCATGATATCAGTTGACTGAGTGAGATGTTATGGGAGCTTGGTAAAAGTAAAATAAACCAACATTATGGAGAAACAATGAACCAGACTTGATTAGAGAGCTTAAGGTAAAATAACCCTTAGGGGAAAGTGATATGATCGAATTCACACTGAAATTTGGGAAGCAGAAGCTAAAGTCAGATGTATCAGTATTACAGTGGAGTAAAGAGAATTAGAGGCATGAGAGAGGAGTTGGCCAGAATTGATTGGTAAAGAACACTGGTAGAGATGACAGCAGAGCACTAGTGGCTGGAATTTCCGGAAGCAATTTGGAAGACACAATATATACATCCCACAGAGGAAGAAGTATTCTGAAGGAAAGATGACACAACTGTGGCTAACAAGATAAGTCAATTCCAAAGAGAGGGCATATAATAGAGCAAAAATTAGTGGTAAGTTAGAGGATTGGGAAGCTTAAAAACCAACAGAAGGCAACTATAAAATTTATTAAGAAGGTAAAGGTAGAATACAAAGTGGGCTAGCCAGTAATATTAAAGAGGATACCAAAAATGTTTTTTTCAGATACATAAAGTCTATGCAGAGGTTCGCAGATGATATTGGACCGCTGGAACACATTGCTGGAGAGGTAGTAATGGGGGACAGTGAAATGGTGGACGAACTGAATAAGTATTTTACATGAGCCTTCACAATAGAAAACACTAGGAGTATGGTGGAAGTTCCAGGTGTCAGGGGTCATGAAGTGTGTAAAATTCCCATCATTTGAGAGAAGGTTCTTGTGAAATTGAAAGGTCTGAAGGCAGATAAGCCATCTGAACCAGATGTTGTACACCCCAGAGTTCTGAACGAGATGGCTGAAAAAATCATGGAAGCATTACTAATGATCTCTCAAGAATCATTAGATATGGGAATAGCTCCGGAAGACTAGAAAATTGCAAATGTCACTCCACTCTTCAAGAAGGGAAGAAAGAAAACCATACACCAGCTTGTCTGACCTCAGTGGTTGGGAAGACGTTGGAGTTGATTATTAAGAATATGGGTTCAGGGTACTTGGAGGAACATAATAAAATAAGCCTTAGGAAAATATTGCCTGACAAATCTGTCGGAATTATTTTTGAAAAAAGATATCAAGCAGGATAGGCAAAGGACAATGGAGAATCAGTTAATGTTGTGGTACTTGGGATTTTCAGAAGGCCTTTGACAAGGTGCTACACATGAGGTTACTTAACAAGCTACGAGCCCTTGGTATTACAGGAAAGATTCTAGCATGGATAATGCAGTGGCTGACTGGCAGGAAACAAAGAGTGGGAATAGAGGGTGTCTTTTCTGGCTGGCTGCCGGTGACTAGTGTTGTTCCACAGGGGACTGGGTTAGGATCTATTCTTTTTATTTTATGTGATTTGGATGATGGAATTAATAGCTTAGTTGCAAAGTTTGCAGATGATATGTAGATAGGTGGAGGGGCAGGTATTTTGAGTAAGTAGAGAGGCTACAGCAGGACCTAGACAGGTTAGGAGAATGGGCAAAGAAATGACCGATAGAGTACAGTGTCAGCAAGTGTATGGCCATGCACTTTGGTAGATGAAATGATTGAGTTGACTATTTTTTAAATGGAGAGAAAACACAAAAAACTGAGGCACAAAGGGACGGGGGTCTTTGTGCGGGATTCCCTAAAGGTTACTTTGCAGGTTGTGTCCGTGGTGAGGAAGATAAATGCAATGTTAGCATTCATTTTGAGAGGACTAGAATATAAAACACTGGTGAGGCCTCACTTGGAGTATTCTGAGCAGATTTGGATCTCTTATTTTTGGAAGGATGTGCTGAAACTGGGGAGGGATCAAAGAAGGTTCACAAAAATGATTCCAGGATTGAACAGTTTGTCCTATGAAGAACAATTGATGGCTCTGGACCTGTATTTGCTGGGTTTCAGAAGAATGAGGGGTGACCCCATTGAAACTTATCAAATGGTGAAAGGCCTTGATAGAGTGGATGTGGAGAGGATGATTCCTGTCCTGGGAAGTCTAAGACCAGAGGACATAGCCTCAGAATAGAGGGGTGTCCTTTTAGAAAGAAAATGAGGAGGAATTTCTTTAGCAGGAGAGTGGTAAATTTGTAGAATCCTTTGCCACATGCAGCTGTGGAGGTCAGGTCTTGATGTATATTTAAGGCAGAGGTGCATAGATCCTTGATTGGTCAGGTATGAAGGGATATGGAGAGAACACAGGACAGTGGACATGAGAGGAACATTGGATCAGCCATGATGGAATGGTGGAGCAGACTTGATGGGTTAAGTGGCCTAATTCTGTTCCTATATCTTATGGTCTTATTATATTCCACACAGAAATCTAGTGTTTGTTCATCAGTCATCGCATTACCAAGCTATAAATGCAGAAGTTCTTCAGGGTTGTCGTCTAGGACAAGCAATTATAAATTTCTACAATGATGAACTTCCATCTGTCATAAGAAGTGGGGATGTTTGCTGCTGCTTACAGGTTTATTTGTAATTGCAAATTACCACCAGCTATATAAAACTGTTTAAAGAGACATGAAATTATATCACAGCACTGACAGATAATAAATATAATTTTATTTAGGCTTCTAAGTTCCAATAAGTAAGTATGTATTATGTGCCATAGTAAAGCCGTGCACATTTTAGGTTGGAACTAAGATCTGATGGTTATTTTGAGAGAATGATAGCCGATCTGGAAATTTGGATACAAATTATATTTTATAAAACAACAACCAAAAGTATTTTTGGTCACTTTCAGCATTAAAGCAAGAAGTTAAGCTCATTTTATATTTATGTTTTACCAAAATAATCCTATATTAAGCTCATAGCATCTGTTTCTTTCCTGCCACAACCTTGTTATTATTTTATCAAATATCCAAGTGCAAGGCTTTTAAGGTGTAATGGAAAAAGTGATGTACTTAAAAAGAAATCTCATTAGAACATTCTCATTGGCCCATTATGTTTCTTGAGATGGACTTCACTGTACATTAGTCCTGTTGAAACAATTAATCTCTGAACAACCTAATCCTTCAGATTGTTTCAGCTGGGAGGGGAGGGGGTTGGAAGATAAGCTCCCGCGACCTATGAAATGCTCCCACTGGCATGCGTCTGAAATAGCCTCTGACAACTGAGTCCAGCCCCTGGTCTTCATATGTGGCGTAACAACTAAACCTGGCAGAACCCTTTCTGCTGACAGAAGTAAGGGCAAAGATGGGTTATTAGCACCATAAAACTAGTAGTTCCAGGCAGATGGGGCTCACAGCCATGGTTATCAACTCCTCTAGGAGAAGGAAAACTCTGATCTCAAACTCCCATTACCTTTTGGCTATACCCACTCAAGGGGAAAGCTTCGGGAGTAAACCCCCAAGGAAAAATCCGGAGCTGGAGCCTCTAAGGCAGTACCATGTCAACGCTGACTGGTAACTTCTACAATTACACTAGTGCCAAACTGTACCAGTCTCTGCTATTCCTTTGGATTCCTCAGCAGCGTGGAGAGTGGGAGCCTGTTGCATGAGCAACAGCTTGCTCCGTATCGTATTGCCTGGCTTGCATATCGAACATAGGCGGCTAGGATGCAACATCCATGGTTGACCCTGATCAACGGAGGGCCGCAATTCTTAAAAGTGTTGCTGTTGAAGCAGACATTTTTCAAAGTGTGCTGATCCAAAGCTGTCAGAAATGGAGACCGCAAATTTATGATGGACTTACAGCAGCAAATGAGGATCAGTGACATTTAGAAACAGTTAAGGCACAAATACATAGAAACGGGTAAAAGCTTTTTAAAAATCAGTAAATTGAATGGGTTTATTACAACAAAATATGCTTCATTGATCTTGGATCTAGATCAGCAATCATACTCAAGTGAATGACGCCACCTTCCTTTTTGTATGGTCAGAACTGCCTTGTACAGGGCTGAGTCTAGAATCCCCAAGGAACCACATAAATGAATAATGTATCTAACAGCTCAAGTGATGACGAATACTTTACATACATTAAATACATTACCAATAATGAAAATTTCTTCTCAAATATTGGGAGTAATTCTGGCCACTGCTTCTCAGCTATATAAATCGTAAAGCACAACATAAAGTAGGGTGGTATTCCATTTGAAAGTTTAAACGATGATTTATCAATCCCAGTTTATCCAATTTTTCTTCAAAAGTAGAATTTACCAAGCTGGACAATTACTTTGCAAATCTTGTCTTCACCCTTTAATGCAATCACATCTTTCTATTTATGTGACCAGAACAGAATATAGTAATGCCCCAACAATAATTGGACACAATTCTTGCATAACCTCTCTGCTGTCTGCTCTGTGCCTTGACTAATTAGGGAAGTATCTCGTGCCCTTTCAATTCACCTTATCTGCTATTAAGTAACCATCCATACTCTTCAATGTGTCCCCATTATGCGGCCTTAACCTCTGAGTTTTCCCGAATTCCATTTGACACTTATTTGTTTAACTGACCAATTCGCAACTTTGATTATTATACTTCATTATGTCTGCTAATTTAAGTATAAATAAATCATTTATATGAAACAGAAGTCAAAGGACCAACAGGGAATGATCTTACTCGCCAAAACACCTGTCAACTATTCCCCGTTTCCTGCTACTCAAGTCAATTTTCCACTCTGCCATAGAATACATATCCATTTAATTTCTTTGACAAGTCTGCCATGTTGGGCCTTGTCAGAAAGCCCTGTTCAAATGTACAGCCTGCATACCTCATTAATCCTCCCGTATAACTCATGAAACAAAATTAGTTTGACATAACAAACCTGTACTGATTCTCCTTGATTAATCTGGATCCACCTACATGAGTTATAGTCTTCATCAGAATTTATTTCAGTAATTTGTTCAACACTGAAGTTAAACTGATTGGTGTGTAACTAGAGCAACACACACAAAATGGTGGAGGAGCACAGCAGGTCAAGCAGCACCTATGGACATGAATAAACAGCCAAAGTTTCAGGCAGAGACCTTTCATCAGGAGAGGGTTCCTCCAGCATTTTGAGTGTGTTGCTCTGGAATCCTCTGTGTTCAAAATGTGTAACTATGTAACTAAATCAGCTTTTCACTCCTACTTTAAACAGTGATACCAAAGGGACAGTCACCTTAGTTGTCCAGTACCAAACCTATGGCTAGGTGTAAGTTAAAAAAAATGATGGTGACAACCTCTGCTGTTTTTAACAGTGAGAAACATTGTTCACCCACTTCAAAGATGGCAAAACCTTTATTGCTTCCTGTTTTGCTTTGTTTATCCCATTCAATACTTAGCATATATTCTTCTTAACTGATTACAGCAATACCGGCTTCTGCAGAAACAGGTGCAAAGTTTTAACTAAGAACCCAGTACACATCCTCTGCAAACAGGTTAAAATTTTGGTCCCAAGTATATCCTAATTTTTCCTCAATTATAATTCTGTTCTTTATGCAACACCTTTAGATTTTCTTTGATATTACCTGGTCGTACTTCCTTTTGCTCTTGCTTTGCTTTCTCTATTTCACTTCTAATTTTACCCCTATATTTTCTACATTTTTTCAAGGATTTCTATACATAATTTTCTAATTGACTGAAGTGGGTTTACCAAATGAGGTCTCCTCTGAGTCATAATTTCAATGAATGGAGGAACAGACTTAATGGACTGAATAGATATCTGCTCTGTGATTTTAAAATAGAATGCAAGATATATAAAATTTACCTCTTTAGGAGAAAGTATTGAAATAAAGTCTTCATAGATAATTCGTGCTTTGTCCTCAATGGCACTTTTATTTGCTTCACTTTTGAGATCTTCACATGCTAGCCAAAAGAGCATATTTTCTTCACTGTATTCAGTTCTTAAGAATTCTCTGAAGGTATTTCTGCCTGCAGGAGCTTTCAGTAGCTTGTCAAAGGATTGAGCCCATAAATGCACCTCTTCTGCTGTTGGATTTGCACTGTGTACAGCATAATCATTGAAAACAAGATAAATAAGACAAAATTATATACTTAAAATCTCTTGGTTTGATTTAGAGCTGCTGGATTTTATTAACATTGTCTAATGAACCACATTACCCAAGATCCACAAATATGCATTTATTAAAAACTACCATGTACCCAGTGGTAGAGAACTGTGCAGATTAACTGTGATGTTTAAAGAATCCTAGCAGTCAGTCTAAAAAACCTTTCATTCAAGCTTAAAAGGCCACCTCCAGAGGATATACTTGGAATACTAAAGGTTTACATTATCTACAGAAGAATCCAGGAATAATGCATTGACCAAGTACAGCAGAAGTACATTAAAACATTTTAAAATCAAATTTATTGAAGCTTATTTATATTACATTATAGCTTGAAGAGTTGTACAGTATTGTATAGGTCTATGATCCCTTATAACTAGAAGCAATGTGTTTTTCCACGATTGAAAAGAAGCATTAAGTGCTTGAGAAATCAGAAGCAGCAACGTACCCCAGCCATGAAACTCCCCTTGAAATCTCTACAGAAAACAAATCCCAACACCAATCCTATTGTATGCCTGTCAGAGGTGTCTTTTGTTTTAATATTTCTGAATATCTCTGATATTAAAATGCATACATACTAAAATCAGTTTCTAATCAGGCACTGGTTCACAGAGAAGATTCCTCAGTCTTGGAACACAGGTGAGATTGCTGTCAGAGCTTGATGAGTTAGTTTGGGGCTTCTGCATGCATGCAGCAGTCCTGAAACTTGCCCGTATCTACATTGCAAATTGCATTATTACTACAGGCAAAACCTAGTAAGATCTGATATTATTCAGTGGTTTGGATTTTAATGCCACTGTTTATATTGTCACTGTTACACACGAAATGTATTATTGATGTCTCATTCAAGATCAAAGAAGATAAACAGACAATAGACAATAGGTGCAGGAGTAGGCCATTCGGCCCTTCGAGCCAGCACCGCCATTCACTGTGATCATGGCTGATCATCCACAATCAGTATCCAGTTCCTGCCTTATCTCTATAACCTTTGATTCCGCTATCTTTAAGAGCTCTATCCATATCTTTCTTGAAAGTATCCAGAGACTTGGCCTCCACTGCCTTCTGGGGCAGAGCATTCCACATATCCACCACTCTCTGGGTGAAAAAGTTTTTCCTCAACTCTGTTCTAAATGGCCTACCCCTTATTCTTAAACTGTGGCCTCTGGTTCTGGACTCACCCATCAGCGGGAACATGCTTCCTGCCTCCAGCGTGTCCAATCCCTTAATAATCTTATATGTTTCAATCAGATCCCCTCTCCAGTGTATACAAGCCCAGTTGCTCCAATCTTTCAACATATGACAGTCCCGCCATCCCGGGAATTAACCTTATGAACCTACGCTACACTCCCTCAATAGCAAGACTGTCCTTCCTCAAATTTGGAGACCAAAACTGCACACAATACTCCAGGTGTGGTCTCACCAGGGCCCTGTACGGCTGCAGAAGGACCTCTTTGCTCCTATACTGAATTCCCCTTGTTATGAAGGCCAACATGCCATTAGCTTTCACTGCCTGCTGTACCTGCATGCTTGTGTTCAGTGACTGATGTACAAGGACACCTAGATATCGTTGTACTTCTCCTTTTCCTAACTTGACTCCATTCAGATAATAATCTGCCTTCCTCTTCTTGCCACCAAAGTGGATAACCTCACATTTATCCATCTGCCATGCATCCGCCCACTCACCCAGCCTGTCCAAGTCACCCTGCATTTTCATAACATCCTCCTCACATTTCACACTGCCACCCAGCTTTGTGTCATCTGCAAATTTGCTAATGTTACTTTTAATCCCTTCATCTAAATCATTAATATATATTGTAAATAGCTACGGTCCCAGCACTGAACCCTGCAGTACCCCACTGGTCACCGCCTGCCATTCCGAAAGGGACCCGTTAATCACTACACTTTGTTTCCTGTCAGCCAGCCAATTTTCAATCTATGTCATTACTCTGCCCCCAGTACCACGTGCCCTAATTTTGCCCACTAATCTCCTATGTGGGACTTTATCAAAGGCTTTCTGAAAGTCCAGGTACACTACATCCACTGGCTCTCCCTTGTCCATTTTCATAGTTACATCCTCAAAAAATTCCAGAAGATTAGTCAAACACGATTTCCCCTTCATAAATCCATGCTGACTCAGACCTATCCTGTTACTGCCATCCAAATGTGTCATAATTTCATCTTTTATAATTGACTCCAGCATCTGTCCCACCACTGATGTCAGGCTAACCGGTCTATAATTCCTTGTTTTCTCTCTCCCTCCTTTCTTGAAAAGTGGGACAACATTAGCCACCCTCCAATCCACAGGAACTGATCCTGAATCTATAGAACATTGGAAAATGATTACCAATGCGTCCACGATTTCCAAAGCCACCTCCTTAAGTACCCTGGGATGCAGATCAGGTCCTGGGGACTTATCAGCCTTCAGACCCAACAGTCTATCCAACACCATTTCCTGCCTAATATAAATTTCCTTCAGTTCATCCATTACCCTAGGTCCTTTGGACACTATTATATCTGGAAGATTGTTTGTGTCTTCCCTAGTAAAGACAGATCCAAAGTACCTGTTCGGCTCGTCTGCCATTTCCTTGTTCCCCATGTGACAAAAAACCAAGTTATCAGAAGATTGATGCTAATGAGAGAGATAAGTGAGACAATGGAGAAACATTCAAAAATGTTAATGAGAGAGGAGAAAGAGATAACGGAAAGAGACATCAGTCCGAGTATTGACAGACCGATTGCTTTGAACTGTTTGATGTTTGATGGACAGGTGATACACCAGCAGGGGGATAAAAAGAACAGGTTCACTAAGGCAAGACACACACCACGAGATCACGAGATAACAAGACCCTGGACGAGCGGTGTGCCCCCACAAGTTAGTGGGAGTTGGAGATCTGGTCGCGGGAACCGACCATAGACGCACAGGGTGAAAAGGGTACGATCGGTGGGAACTTGGTGTGTGTGTCCGCCCTTGCCTGGGTGCCGGGTTCACCGCGGAAGAAGATTTGTATCTGGAACGGAGGGGTCACAGTCGGTGACCACAGAAGACATTAAAAGGGTTCGCCCGAAAGCTAACTGCGAAGAACAAAGGTCTGTCTGAATCAGATTTGCATATTATCTCTGTCTCTCCAACGGCACAACAGCGATTACTGCGAACTGTACTAAGCTGAACTGAACTTCGCGTCACTTGAGATTGATCATTTTACCCCTAGACTGCGATAGAGCTTGTTTGATTCCTATTACCCTAGTTCTGTGTACATGTGTGTTCTATCATTGCTAATCTGTTGTATTCATATCCTTACGATTAGAGTACTGTGTTACTTATTTCTTTAATAAAACTTTCTTAGTTCCAGTAATCCAGACTCCAACCAAATGGTCCATTTCTGCTGGTTTGGCAACCAAGTTACGGGGTACGTAACACCCATAATAAATTCACCCTTTTCTGTCTTCAAGGGCCCAATTTTGGTTTTAACTATTTTTGTCCTTTTCACATACCTAAAGAAGCTTTTACTATCCTCCTGTATATTCTTGGCTTGTTTACCTTCGTACCTCATTTTTTTCCGCGTATTACCCTTTTAGTTATCTTCTGTTGCTCTTTAAAAGTTTTCCAGTCCTCCGTCTTCCCACTAATCTTTGCTATGTTATACTTCTTTTATCTTGATACTGTCCTTTACTTCCCTCGTCAGCCACGGCCTCCCCTTACTCCCCTTAGGATCTTTCTCTCTCTTTGGAATGAACTGATCCTGCACCTTCTGCATTATTCCTAGAAATACCTGCCATTGTTGTTCCACTATCATCCCTGCTAGGGTATTGTTCCACTGAACTTTGGCTAGCTCCTCCCCACATAGCTCCATAGTTCCCTTTGTTCAACTGTAATACTGACACTTCTGATTTTCCCTTCTCCCTCTCAATTTGTAGATTAAAACTTATCATATTATGATCACTACCTCCGAATGGTTCCTTTACCTCGAGGTCCATGATCAAATCCAGTTCATTGCACAACACTAAATCTAGAATTGCCTTCTCTCTGGAAGGCTCCAGTACAAGCTGTTCTAAGAATCCATCTCGGAGTGTCTCCACAAACTCCCTTTCTTGGGGTCCAGTACCAATCTGATTCCTCCAGTCTACCTGCATGTTGAAGTCCCCCATAACAACTGTAGCATTACCTTTGTGACATGCCAATTTTAACTCCTGATTCAACTTACACCCTACATGTAAGTAGGGTGCCTGTAGATAACTCCCATTAGGGTCTTTCTATGCTTAGAATTTCTCAGTTCTATCCATACTGACTCTACATCTCCTGATTCTATGTCCCCCCTCGTAAGGGACTGAATATCATTCCTCACAAACAGAGCCACCCCACTCCCTCTACCCATGAGTCTGTCCTTTCGAAAAGACGTATGCCCTTGAATATTCATTTCTCAGGCCCTGTCCACTTGAAGCCATGTCTCTGTTATTCCCACAACACCATACTTACCAATTTCCAACTGTGCCTCAAGCTCATCCACTTTATTTCTTACACTCCGTGCATTCATATATAATACTTTCAATTCATTACTCCCCTCACCTCCCATATCAATTCCTATTTCACTTGGCCATACTGTACGATCCCTTCTTGAGCTTTCTGCTCCATTTATTCTGTTGTCTTTCTTAACTTTTCTTATTCTCACTTTCCCTTTAACTCCATCCTTATATTTCCAGTACGTCCCCTCCCCCCACTACTTAGTTTAAACACACCCGTGTTGCAGTGGCAAACCTACCTGCCAGAATGCTGGTCCCCCGCCTATTAAGGTGCAACCCGTCCCTTTTGTACAATTCATCCTTATTACAACATACCCCAGTGGTCCAAGAATGTAAATCCTTGCTTCCTGCCCCAGTTCCTCAGCCACACATTCAGATCCATTATCCCCCTGTTCCTGCCCTCTCCAGCACGAGAAACTGGAAGCAAACCGGAGATATCCACCCTGGAGGTCCTACTTTTCAGCCTTCTTCAGAGTAAATACGTATAATCATCACTGAGTGGATAGATATGGTGGTGTGCTATGTGATAATCAATGTTTATAACAATGAAAGATTAAATACAGACATTCAAGTATGATTTATTTGTTATCCATAATTATAATAGGCCATTGAAAATATCTTCAGTAAAGAACC